>NC_056751.1:630782497-630969997 GCF_019279795.1 Protopterus annectens | reverse complement strand
GTTTTGGTTATTAGTGGTTTGTTCTCAGTCTTTCTTCACCTCTTTTGGTTCTTTATTTTCTATAGAAGCAGCTCCAGGCAGTTCGAAAAAATTTGAATCTTTAAGGCAGCATCTGTCAAGATTCAATCATAATAAAACAGACTTCAGTCATTGGCAGATTAAAATATAATTTATTAAAATAAATACACTTGTGGAAGACAGTACTCAGGAAGTCATGTCTCCCTGAACAAAATAATTCATAATCTTTTGTAGGAAAATTTTAACAAAGTAATAAACTTTATCAATCATACTACTGCTAGTATCTAACAGAAAAATGCTAACAAATACAATTCACAATACAATTTATACATAGGTTCATAGGTAGGTACAAGGCTATTGGCCCTAGAGCCTATTTAAGCCTAGTCAAAAAGGTACCGTGGCTTTCGCCACCCAAAAAATTTTCCTGTGCCCCTGTCAAGCAGAGCCACAAAAGTGATCCCCGGGGTGAATTTCCTATCTCTCATCCAATCATCAAGATTTTTCTTGAAGAGTGCTAATGAGGAGCTTTGTTTGATATAGATAGGTAGTTTGTTCCTGAGTATGAGAAGTCTCTGGGACAGGAATCTATCCCTCCAGGGTGTTCTTTTTATTGTGGTGACAAGGTTTAGGTCCCTAGAGCATATAGCTTGGAGGGATTGGGATTTCTTTAAGTGGAGCATGTCCAACAGCTCTGGGTTTGACATAGCTTTGTATGTTAGACAGAGTTTGCCTGTCAGTAGGCGACATGCGACAGAGTAAAGCTGGAGTTTTTTGAGACGGTCTGCATAGGGCATCTGTTTGAGGCCAGTAATCCTCTTTGTGAGGTATTTCTGCAGCCTTTCTAGTTGTTGTAGATGTCTTGTGAGGTACATACCAAAAGGGGTGTTGTATAATGGGTCTAATGAGTGACAAGTAGAGGGAAACAATCACCTCTTTTTTCCTGGATAAAAAACCTTTTGTGATGAGGTGTGCCACATAGAAGGATTTCCTGACTACTGTGGTGATGTGATTATCAAAGGAGAGACTACTGTCCACCTGTGTCCCAAGGTCTCTTATCATACTTTCGATGTTAAATAGACTACCGCCTATGTGGTAGTTCATGGGTACAGAGTTTTTACCAAAAGGGATGACAATGCACTTTTTGGCATTGAGCTTGAGGCCATGGCTTTGACACCAGGCATCTGTCTCAGTGAGGCCCTTTTGTAGGATAGCCACATCGTTAGGAGTTTCGATTATGGCTCCTAGTTTGCAGTCATCCGCAAACTTCGTTAGCCAAAGACATTCTGTGTTACTTCTGAGAAGTAGATACCAAACAGGAGAGAACCCAGGACTGAACCCTGTGGTACTCCACTTGTCACTGGTCTGAAATCTGATTTGGAGTCTGCTACTTTCACAGTGTGGGTTCTGTCAGTGAGCCAGTTGGCAACCCATCTTGTGACATAGGGATTTATACCTAGTTTAGTGAGTTTTCATACCATTACTAAATATGTAATAGAGATATATCAAGTTTAGTAAAAATAGATATGCAACTTCTTATCTACATTTCTAGCTTAGTATGGAATAAGTTTCTTTTTACCATGTGACTTAGAAAGAATTCTATGTCAAGTTCAGGAAATGAGGCTTAACATTCTGTACTTTTCCATGTTATAGCTTATGCGGATACAGCACATACGCTACTAACCTTTAAGGACACACATACAATAACTTAGTACACATGCAATTTCATTTTAACCCTTTACAATACCCTGCCTGCACAGAATACTACAGTGCTCAGTTTTTAGTTTAAAAAAAGTGTAGCAAGCATTTGCTACCATTTAGACCACACATGGAGCACTACAGTGCTCAGGTTTGAATGCAAAGGAGGAGAGTTGGGGAAGAGCATAGAAATGAAATCTGAATGGCTAGGCAGTAGGGAAGCTTTTTTGCTCTTCAATGGAAGAGCTGGGGGCATGGATCTGTAATAAGCCAATGGCTACAATGTAGCCATTGGCTTAATACAGTAAAGTGCTTTTTTATTTTTTATTATTTTTTTATCTTCACTTGAAAAGCTGAAGGGGTGGGGAGCTGATTCATGGAACTGGCGCAGGGCACGGTTAGGCCAGCTAGGTATCTTCAAATCAATAACAACTTTTAGCAGAAAATATAGTGCAGTATTAACAAGAAGTAATATTTTTTTTCTTTCACCAAAAAGACTTTAATGTTTAAAAAACAAGTGCACAGGTTTAATGCTTTTGTCTAACCTAGACATCATCATTTCACATCACATGACCAAAAATTTAAAGGTACAAGTACAAAATGCAAAAGGTTTAACAGGTTATACTTAAGAAATGACAACTTACATACAAATTTGCATAAACCATCCTAAAATGTACAAAATATTGTTGAGAAAAAATGTTTCATAACTTACTCACGCTGATCTTAAGGTCACAGTTAATATTGACAATCATTTAGTCCAGGAATTACACTGACACTGGTTCTTACCTACCACTACAACTCTTTCACTTCTAAAAGAGTTCTCCAGTCCCCACCTCTCTGACACACATTCACATTTTATAAAACCAAAAATAAAATAAACTTTAAAAATGTAAACATTTGTATTGCATGTTTAGCTAGGGCACTGGTTAAATCCCCCATTTCATATGTGCTGGTATATTCTCTGTTTTAAAGCATTAAAAATGTTACCAGTATAGAAAACCCTACGGGATTCACAACAAGCAAAGTATACCACACTAGCTGCATTAAAATGGTATCTTCCAGGATTTTTGTATAGTAGGCATGATAGTGCCTATTTCCTGTGTATTAATGAAATTGCATTGCCAAACCCTACTGCATTTGTGTGTTTGCTCAGTGACCCCCCCCCCTGTGTTGGACTTTGTCTCTCAGGCAAGTTCTTAAAATTGCACCTCCTTCTAAACACAGAATTAGATGCACCTCATACATCTTTGGGCAGTTTTACCTCTTCCAACAGCCACAACATTTTTGAATTATGTTTGCTATTCTTGCACTAGTAGTGCAATACATTAAAATTATTTTGGGTTTCTATTGCTTCGTTACTGCTTCACCTTCATTTAAACAACACTTACTCAAGCCATATTTAGTAATTGGCCTGTATTTTTGTTTGTTTATTGTCCATTATTTCATATATTTTGCTGTTCAAGTAACTGTTATGGGTAGGCCCTCTCATGAACATCCCAATTAACTTAATAACCTCAGTCTGAAATACTTCATCAGAGGAGATTCTAGAAGCTCTAACAAACTGACTTTTAATGATACACTTTTTCTGGTGTGTGAGGTAATAGCTGGTGTAACATAGAAATTAATTACCTACTATAAGTTGGTTTTCTGCTTATACTTGAAGCCAACCCATCTACTGTATCCATATCCAATTGCACATCCAAGAAGTTAATGTTACAGTGTTTAAAAAGTGTAACGGACGTAAACCGATAACCAAATTGTATAGAAAGTAGGGGAATGGTAAATTATTTAGGTTTTATAATATGCACCCCAAATTTAACAAAATCAGTCTGAAAAAGGGCAGTTTGTCCAATGTCCATACCTAAACTGCAAGGATTATATTTTCAGGAAAACCAGAGGTGGTGTATTATTCTCTGAGAAAGGTTGCTGACAAGAGATCATTAAATAGACATTGGCAGCAGTGCAAATGAAAAGAACTGAATATCTGCAACTATCACAGAAGTAAGCATCCTTGCCAGCCTCGATAGGAGCATATGTTCATTAAAAGATTGCAGTGAATTTCCCCTAACAGTGATACTACATATACATCAATTTTCTAGTAAATTAAGCAAAGTTATTTTAAAGAAAACATATTAGTCTAGGTAATGAAAGCCTATGTAAGGGACTAGGCACAAACCCACATTATATTAACAAAAGAGCTAAAGACTTGAAAGTCTCAGACTGAAGCCAATACAAAATGCACTTATATGGGTTGGCATGGAAACAGACAGGACAAAAAGTACTTATGGCAGTGCTGACCTAGTCACAGGGAGTTTTGTTGATTATATTGTGTTTTACCTGCACTTCCACTTATGTTGTCTATGCATGATAGCGTTGAACTTGTTCAGAATTTTGTATTGGAAAAAAGCATATGCATGTTACAGATTAGGATTTAGAAAAAAGCTCTGGCCCATCTTTAATAGGAAGAGTAATCCGTAATAGTGTTGCAGTGTGCAGGCATTTCAATACGTTTGATTTTTATGTGTTAGAAGGAGTTTATGGGAGTGACAGAGGTGGTAATTTGGATATGAAGTTAGACATTAATGAAGTGCTTAAGTAAATATACTTTATTACCTTGAGCTAGCAGGAGCTCAGTGATGTTTTGAATTTTAGATGTAGTCTTAAATCTAGAAGGTTACAGTATTAACAAAGTCAGTTTTAAGTTGGGCTGCAGGTTCATAGGTTCGTAGATTAGTACTAGGCTACCTGCCCTTGCCAGCCATTTTATGCCTAGCCAATGATCCCTTGTGTTTGTAAGGCAAACACCTTAACCATTAGGCCACCCTCCCAACCCTGATGAAAGTGACACTATTATTACCCAGATGGTGTTCTGTTTACAAATGAGTGGACAGAAACCACAACATGTATAAACACCGTGGCTTTAAAGATGAAAGGATACACATTAGAGCTAAGAATCAAATCTCTAAGCCAAGTGGAAGTAATAATTTTGACAAGGTATGTTTGAAAAGAAAACAAAATGGTACAGCAGTAGAAAAGCTGAAACTAATAAAAAAAATCTGAAACATTTGTGGGGAGCATTCAAATATACTCTGTAAATATCAGTCATAGATGGCCAAAGTGAATGTGTACATATAACTAAAGATATGAATGAAAACAAAAGTGAATTGTGCTTTGAAAAGTTGTAGATTAGAGGCAAAGCAATTGTGTTTAAACTGGTTACTAATGCAGAATGTGATATAACAGCTAACTCTGCTTACAAAATATTTTGTTTAAACTATAAGCTGTATAAGTTGGCATGCACATTTGTTACTTTGGCATCTGGAAATATAATGAATCCGTTAGGGCAAGCCTGGTTGAGGTGTATAAAGATAAAGTGTGCAGGCTACTGCTTCAGATTGTTACCTTGCAAACTACCAAATATATTGGACAGAGATGCTTTTGTGAGTTTATGCATGACAAAGAAACCAGGCAATCCAGATGAAAATTAAATTCAAACTTAACTAATAAAATGTATAGTGCAAAGTAAGTATGCAGTCTAATTATATTCAAAACGTGGAAGCAGATTGTGACTCAGCCTTATGAGCATACGTGTGAAGGAGTTCAGAATATTTGAGCTGGCAGCAGTCTTAAATGTTTCAGCAATTCCGCAGCTGATGCAATATGAATGCAGTAAAATGCTATATATATATAGGGTGATAGTCAAGAAAAATAATGGGTATCCAGAATTCTACTGTCAAATTACCCTACTGCAACAGATTAATACAGTAAAAAAGGTTGCCCGTGATTAGTGCTTCATTACAGAAGTATAAGCCAAATCACAGACATTATATGATTTCTGATCAGAGTACAAGTGACATCCTGCAGTTGGCTGCAGCCCCTCTGATTCTAGCTTTGATCTCCTGATTCAGACTTCCCTTCTCCTCAAACACTCATCCCAGATACTTGAAACTGTTTTCACATCTATCTCAGTTCTCAATTTCTTCTGATTTCCCCATTTGCTGCCATTGCAACTGTCTTATCTGAAGTCATGCTCATCCCATGTGCCTTCAGTTTTGCATTCCATTCCCCTATCCTTTGCTGAAGTCCTTGCTCAGAATCTGCCTGTAATACCACATTATCTACATACACAACTTTGTTGATCTGTTCCTTCCAGTCTGCTTGCTGATGTAGCCTATCAGCAGTATGAACAGCAGTGGGCTCAGAGCTGAACCCTGATGCATGCCAACTCCCACTTGGAACCCTTCTGTGATACCAAACACTGTACTTCAGTCCTTGTATATAGCCTACACTAATTCTTCCTATGTTACCTGGACTTCAAACCAACACAGGACTGCTCAAATCAGTTTTCTAGGGACCTTGTTGTATACTTTCTCCAAGTCTAGGAATACCCAGTTGGACCCTTTCCTCCTCTCCAGCTTCTTCTCAACTATCTGTCTCACTGCAAACATTGGATCCGTTGAGCTGCAGCCTGATCTGAATCCAAAATGCTCATCTGCCATCTTACTTTCTACTACTCTGCATTTTTGTTATCAATCACTCTCTGCATAACTTTCATGTGGTGTGACAGGAGTTTGATACCTATATATTGACCACAATTGTGATTGTTCTCTTTGTTCTTGTACACTGGAACTAGTATGCTTATTCTCCATTCATTTGGAATATGCCTTTCTCTCCATACTGCTATGAGTACCTTCAGAAGCCATTTCTCCCCTATTTCACCCAAAATCTCGATCATATCTGCTGTGACCTCATCTAAGTCTGCTGCTTTCCCTGACTTCATTTTCCTTAGTACTGTTCTTACTTCTTCAAGGGTGGGCTATTTCCATTTTTGCATCATAGGTGGTGTCTGGGACAGTACAATTTCTACAGGGTTTTCTTTATTTAGAAGCTGCTGAAAGTGCTCCTTCCATCTACCTTTAATTTTATGTGGGCTGGTGAGCAGGTTATTTTTGGCTTACCTAATGTAGGGTACCTGACTATCTTTATCTTTCTGTCTTTGCCTTGCAACCTAATAGAGTTTCTTTGTGCCCTCTACTAAGTCATTTTCCAGAAGCTGGTAGAGTGTTTCTGATGACTTGTTCTTTGCTAATGCAAGTTCTCTCTTAATATCAGCTGATTTTGGCCACCAGTGGTTTATGCAGTGGGCCGAATGTTTCACTATTTCACTGGGGATGACTTTCCAATCTCCAATTCTACCCAATGCCCTTTCTTTACTAGGAAGAAGTCTACCTGAGTTGCATGACTGTCAAAAGATCGCATATAAGAGTGTACAGCATATAATCTGAGTTGCATATTGGCCACTCTTGTATGGGATCTTGTGACTGTCTCTCTTGCTGAAAAATCTGTTGGCCACCATCAAGCCATTTGCCAGAGAATAGTCTAGAAAGGCCTCTTTCTTATTCCTGTTGCCCCAACCTTGTGGACCAAGGCAGTCCTCATATCCTGTTCTGTATGTCCCAATATATGCATTCAGGTCACACATCATCAACACCAATTTGTGTTGCCCTGCTTTGTCTAGAAATTCCTGCAACTGATGTCTGAATGCACTGCTTACTTCACTATCACAACCCTGCTGTGAGTCATAGTCTGAGATTATGAATATTGCCCTATCCTTACATTGTAGTCTGATTGCCATGAGCCTATCACTAATTATGATGACACCCCTCACTGTTTTATAAAGCATCTCACTTATAATGATTCCCACTCCATTTTTTGTTTCCTCCTCCTCCTATGTAGTAGACTCTGAACCCCAAGCCAAGTGGCTTTGCTGCACTGCCCTTTCATCTTGTCTCCTGAATACATAGGCTGTCTGGTCTCCTACTTACTATTATATCATCCACTTCCAAGCTCCAGCCTGTCAGTGAAACTACAGTAAGTGTAATAATTCTTAGTTTATATTTGGTAGGGTGACTGGTTTTACTTCCAGTTTTCACACAACAGAGCCAGCCCAGGATACCCAAGCTGAGAAACTAGATACCAACCAGTAGCTTATTGACCCAGGGTTGCTGTGCTTTTATGGTGTGCAGACACTGGCCATTAGGGACATACACCCCTCCCATCATTAGCATGGGTTATTGATGTATGTCAGAGGAGACCTGGTCCTTAACTAATTTAACACTGGCAAATCAGAGTGGAATGGGAATCATTGTAAGTTAGATGCACGAACAACAGGCTGTGCTCCTGTCTCATCCCAGGATAAAAACCTGGATTCTAGACAACTCCCATACTCTCCAGTAACAAAAGCTAGCTTCACACCCTAATTATGGTCCAAATGTGACTATAAGAAATAAAATGCATTTCACTGTCATGATAAGCAAGCATCACCAACTACTTTATCTACTAGTCCACCAACTACTAATTTCATTCTACGTATAATTTGTCATATTCTAAATGTACTATGTAATGTCATCCCTTAAACTACTCACAGTTACTTTGTGTAATACTTGAGAAATTAAATGCATTGGACTGTCAGGATAGGACAGTACTACCAACTATTTTATCTTCTAACTGTTTAATGGATTCTACATATAACATGTCATGTTCTGAATGTATCGTGTAATGTCTTCCCTACGTTGTTCATATTTACCTGTAAATTATGTAATATGCTGTCAGTGTTAAAATGTTAACTTCCTGAATGTAAATATCTATCTTTGTGAACTTGTCAGTTTATGTAATTGGAGCTTTTCTCCCCGGGCCTCCAGTGAAAATGGACCTGTGTCCAGTTGGACTTTCCCAGTTAACAAATGTAAAATAAAATAAATAAATAGCCATGCCCATTCAGCAGCATTAGTAAACATGACCAAATCACTGAGCACCAATGTTTGCTTAGTCGTGTGGCTAGCCCTGACATGGCAAGCAGTCTGTGATCCATGTTCTCCTACACTAAAGATATTGCACACCACAGCTGATGCCCAAAGGGGTTGGTCTGTACAACTATTCCCGCTATAGACTACCATCTAGAGTCTTTGCTGCTGCCCTCAACTCCATTTTTGGGAGAGTTTGAGGTGGAAACACTCAGCATGTTTTTGGGAGGGGTAGAAAACATGCAGACTCTATAAGTTAGCCCAAGGTCAACATTTAAACTTGTACCCTGTGCATGAGAGGCAAAGACCTTAACCATTGTGTCAACTGGTCTCTCTGGCCAGTGTGTGCCCACCATAAAGTCCAGAAGCCCTGGATCAATATACTACTAGTCATCCAGTGTCCAGTTGCCCAGCCTGGGTTATCTGGGATAGCTCAGGCATGACTGTTGAAAAAAGTAGGAGAGTGACATTGAGTTGAGAGAGATGGTGACAGATAATACAATACCATGACTCCATGTAGAAAATAGGGAAAAGGAGGTTGATGATAATGTCAGAGCTTCCTCAGCCCATGTACCTTGAAGCTACTAATTGAAGTGCTGATATTCAAAACAAGGGCCATTGCAAATTGGATAAAACAGCTGTAAACATGGTCTCATTTGGATGTCTTGCCAAAATGCTCCTCAGATACTAAGAATGTGAATAGTTAATGACAGGGTTTGGTGCGTTAAATCGTGTTTTTGGTGCCCTTGGTACTTGACTCATGCAGTTACAGCCTTAGTAACCATATAAATATTTGTATAATTATACATATTATTAACAAAATGATCTCCAGGTCCAATAAAAAAATGCTGTTTACAGTGTGCACAAGTACTATTTTTTTAATTAGTACTCTAGAGTAAGAGACATGTGACCAGGGCTTTTGTAGTCTGCAGTAAATATCTAAAGTGAAACCACCTCTGTGTTCTTTGTGTATGTGGCTTCATGTATTGTCTTGAATTGTATATTTAACTAACCTTTGTCTTGCAGATGTGACAGACATCTGTATCTTTTGAATAAAAAAGTGAAAGTAAGTAGTGTAATCAAAATTATTATAAATTTCTATCTTACGTAACTGTAAATTGTCCCTTTTGTCCTGGCTTTTATGTGTTGGCATTGTTTTGTTTGCGTCTATGGTATATTTTTTATTTTTTAATCAGTGGCAATATGAATCATTAAAATGTTGAGTCAAAATGTCAAATTTTTTTTTTTACAAGAAACATCTTTATTAAATTATCATGTGTGATACAGACAATCTTACATTTATATAAATGAAAATAAATCATAGCAGCACAATCTCAGTTGCAAACATTATAACTTACAAACTGCGTCAACACAACTGTAGCTGCAAACGTTATACATCACTTTTAAATATCCAGTCATTGTCAGACAACCATTGCATAGCTCATTCAGATCCTGCCTTGTTTTAAACATTTGTTCCTCCTCTGGATGTAGTGGTCCCACATTTCCCATTTTTTCCAGCATAATTGACTCCTATCCTTTTCTAAAGATCTCAGCTCCAGTTGTTTTATCTCTGTTACTATCATTTTTACTTCTAGTAAAGTCAGTTTGGACTTTGATTTCCATTTTCTAGTTATTGCTTTTTTGGCAGCCATCATAATTAGACTCAGCAAGGCCTTACTATGTCTAAACAATTCCAACTCTGTATCATAGCTCAAAAAAATAATTTCCCTAGTCACTCCAATTTGCTCACCCATCATCTCCGACAGAGCAGTCTGCAAGGGATCTTTAAAGTCAGCCAACTCATTACACTCCCAGAAAATATTATCCCAGTTACATCTTTCTTCTCCATCACATCTCCAACATTTGCTGTCTACCTGAGGAAAGATCTTTGGAGCCTGCTTGGGGTATAAAAATATATAAACACTTCCAGGAAAATATCCTAAATCTTCTGGATTTTGTTGCATATTTGGGAGATATACATATATCACCCCATTGTTTCTTTGGGAATTGCTTATCCAATTTCTCTTCCTAATTCTTCCTAATCTCTTCTGATTGATTCTTATAGTTATCATGCAATATTTTATATGCTCTACTAATTATTCCTTTCTTAATGGCCACTTCAGTTCTAGAGTCTACTAAGAACTCTACCAGTACTGGTTATTCAGGACCCCACTATTTCTTTCTCTTTGCCTGTACTCTGATATCAATCCTTGATATGGAAGACAATCTCTAACCTGCAATCCAAATAAGTTCTTAGCATCTTCTCATTATATTACCTTTCCCTGTCTAGTTATTTGCTCCCAATACCTTGGTTCCTTTGCCAGTTTTCTCCAATATACTCCTGCCCCATCTTGCATTTTTCTGTATCCCTAATTGCAGTCACCCCTATCAGCAGAATCTCCTTTCTCCATTCCCGTATTGGCTTACTTCTTAGAATACCTTCTGCTCTTTATGAATATAATATTCTGTATGATTATTGCTGTTCTCCTTAAAGGTTTGCATCCAAAATCCTAGTCTTTCCCTGTTACTTGAACTTCCCCCCTGTTTCTTCATCATCTCTTTCCATTTTGAGTTATAGTTTTCTGCTTCTGCTATGTAAAGGAGCCTTAACTGTGTTGTTTTGAAATACCCCTTCAAATTGGGTAATCCCAATCTACCCTGTCTGTTGGAAGAATAAGCTTATCCCACTTGACTCTTGCTGTCTTCCCCTCCCAGATAAAATCATTCGGCTCCATTAATTACTATACACAACTTCTCCTCTTGTTGATAAAAATATGCATAAGATTAAAGGGACTAAAACATTTTAATTGCTTGTATCTTGCTATCAATATCCATGCAAAAGAGCTTCCAGTTTCTCATTTGTTGTATTATCTTTTGCTTGGTCTCTTCTCACATATCCTTAGCTGTCACATTGCTATCATTTTAATCCATACACCTAAATACCTCATTTTATCATGTACCCATAAGTATGGATATTGCTGAACCAATTCATATGTGGGTGCATAATTTACCGCTATTGCTTTTGTTTTGACTTCATTAATTTTGTATCCCAAAAAGGTTTTAAATTTTCTCAATATGTTCCACAGCACTGTAATGTCGCTTTCTGGTTTTGTCATGTATAAAATAATGTAATCTGTAAACAGAGCCAGCTTCTCTTGATTATATACCAGCCATATCCTTGAATTCCTGAGTCCCTTATTTTTTTGCTAATGGTTCTAAATATAATGCAAACAACAAAGGGGAGAGAGGACAACCTTGCCTAGTTCCACTGCTCAAGCAGAGATTATCAGAGAGGACCCCACCCACTTTAATTTTTGCCTCCGTTCCCTCATATATCCTCCTAATCAACCTTGTCATTTTTTTCAGGGAATGCAAATGGTTCCATTGCTCTGTTCATAAAGTCCCAGCTCACTCTGTCAAATGCTTTCTCTGCATCAAGATCTACCAACAACAGTGGTATTTTCTTACATTCCGCTTCCCTCTGGATCATCACTTTTCTGTTAATGTTATCAAATGTTTGCCCCCCCCCCCGGTAAATCTATATTTAATATTTTTCTGAAAAGGTACAGTTGTGTAAAATCTTACCATAACAGTAGATGTCCTTCTTTTCAATGTTGCAGTATTCAATACATAAGGAAAACCTGGGATATCCCCAGGCAACCCATCGCTCATCCAGTGTAGAAAGCTTAAAAGAGATCTTGTTTGCACTGTACGTCACATTTATGCTCCCCACACAGAGTGTAGGGCATAAAAGGAACGTACAGATGCAACTACCCAGAACTGAATTGCCCCAGAAGACAATAGCCACCATAGGAACAAGGAGTCCATGTACATCCAAAAGGAAACATGCAGAATAAACAAGAGAGGGTTGGAGGGAGGGAGCACATACTGCAACAGTGAAGAGAAGAACATCTATTGTTATCGTAAAATTTTACACAACTGTACTATGTCCTTCCATATCACTGTTGCAGTATTCAGTAGATAAGGGAGAGTAAAAAAGCTCAAGAAGCAGAATAGGAGGTGAAATGCTGGGAAGAGCCTTCAATAAACCTACACAAAATGGTTATAGAAAACACCTGCTCTGGCCCTAGAAACCATATCCAATTTATAATGCTTATTAAAGGTATGTACAGAAGACCAAGTAGCAGGTTCAAGGATGGGATTAGTGTCCAACCCTTTGAAGAAGGCACCAGAAGAGGCAACAGCTCTAGTGGAATGAGCTGTAACAGAAGTAGACAGAGATTAGCAATGAAAAGAATACAAAAAGGAAATGGCCTTAGATATCCAGGAAGAGATGGCTTGCCTAGAAACAGCCAAACCCAAAGACCTGAGATGAAAGGAAACAAAAAGCTGATCAGACTTAAAAATAGTTCTAGATTTGTCCAAATAGTACCTGAGCTGTCTGTGCAAATCCAGGTTATGCAGGACCCTCTCAGTAGCAGACTGAGGAGATGGGAAAATTGAGAGGAGTTGTACTGACATGGCATGACTGTTGAAAAAAGTAGGAGAGTGACATTGAGTTGAGAGAGATGGTGACAGATAATACAATACCATGACTCCATGTAGAAAATAGGCCTCAGCCTCAGCCCATGTACCTTGAAGCTACTAATTGAAGTGCTGATATTCAAAACAAGGGCCATTGCAAATTGGATAAAACAGCTGTAAACATGGTCTCATTTGGATGTCTTGCCAAAATGCTCCTCAGATACTAAGAATGTGAATAGTTAATGACAGGGTTTGGTGCGTTAAATCATGTTTTTGGTGCCCTTGGTACTTGACTCATGCAGTTACAGCCTTAGTAACCATATAAATATTTGTATAATTATACATATTATTAATAAAATGATCTCCAGGTCCAATAAAAAAATGCTGTTTACAGTGTGCACAAGTACTATTTTTTTAATTAGTACTCTAGAGTAAGAGACATGTGACCAGGGCTTTTGTAGTCTGCAGTAAATATCTAAAGTGAAACCACCTCTGTGTTCTTTGTGTATGTGGCTTCATGTATTGTCTTGAACTATATATTTAACTAACCTTTATCTTGCAGATGTGACAGACATCTGTATCTTTTGAATAAAAAAGTGAAAGTAAGTAGTGTAATCAAAATTATTATAAATTTCTATCTTACGTAACTGTAAATTGTCCCTTTTGTCCTGGCTTTTATGTGTTGGCATTGTTGTGTTTGCGTCTATGGTATATTTTTTATTTTTTAATCAGTGGCAATATGAATCATTAAAATGTTGAGTCAAAATGTCAAATTTTTTTTTTTACAAGAAACATCTTTATTAAATTATCATGTGTGATACAGACAATCTTACATTTATATAAATGAAAATAAATCATAGCAGCACAATCTCAGTTGCAAACATTATAACTTACAAACTGCGTCAACACAACTGTAGCTGCAAACGTTATACATCACTTTTAAATATCCAGTCATTGTCAGACAACCATTGCATAGCTCATTCAGATCCTGCCTTGTTTTAAACATTTGTTCCTCCTCTGGATGTAGTGGTCCCACATTTCCCATTTTTTCCAGCATAATTGACTCCTATCCTTTTCTAAAGATCTCAGCTCCAGTTGTTTTATCTCTGTTACTATCATTTTTACTTCTAGTAAAGACAGTTTAGACTTTGATTTCCATTTTCTAGTTATTGTTTTTTTGGCAGCCATCATAATTAGACTCAGCAAGGCCTTACTATGTCTAAACAATTCCAACTCTGTATCATAGCTCAAAAAAATAATTTCCCTAGTCACTCCAATTTGCTCACCCATCATCTCCGACAGAGCAGTCTGCAGGGGATCTTTAAAGTCAGCCAACTCATTACACTCCCAGAAAATATTATCCCAGTTACATCTTTCTTCTCCATCACATCTCCAACATTTGCTGTCTACCTGAGGAAAGATCTTTGGAGCCTGCTTGGGGTATAAAAATATATAAACACTTCCAGGAAAATATCCTAAATCTTCTGGATTTTGTTGCATATTTGGGAGATATACATATATCACCCCATTGTTTCTTTGGGAATTGCTTATCCAATTTCTCTTCCTAATTCTTCCTAATCTCTTCTGATTGATTCTTATAGTTATCATGCAATATTTTATATGCTCTACTAATTATTCCTTTCTTAATGGCCACTTCAGTTCTAGAGTCTACTAAGAACTCTACCAGTACTGGTCATTCAGGACCCCACTATTTCTTTCTCTTTGCCTGTACTCTGATATCAATCCTTGATATGGAAGACAATCTCTAACCTGCAATCCAAATAAGTTCTTAGCATCTTCCCATTATATTACCTTTCCCTGTCTAGTTATTTGCTCCCAATACCTTGGTTCCTTTGCCAGTTTTCTCCAATATACTCCTGCCCCATCTTGCATTTTTCTGTATCCCTAATTGCAGTCACCCTATCAGCAGAATCTCCTTTCTCCATTCCCGTATTGGCTTACTTCTTAGAATACCTTCTGCTCTTTATGAATATAATATTCTGTATGATTATTGCTGTTCTCCTTAAAGGTTTGCATCCAAAATCCTAGTCTTTCCCTGTTACTTGAACTTCCCCCCTGTTTCTTCATCATCTCTTTCCATTTTGAGTTATAGTTTTCTGCTTCTGCTATGTAAAGGAGCCTTAACTGTGTTGTTTTGAAATACCCCTTCAAATTGGGTAATCCCAATCTACCCTGTCTGTTGGAAGAATAAGCTTATCCCACTTGACTCTTGCTGTCTTCCCCTCCCAGATAAAATCATTCGGCTCCATTAATTACTATACACAACTTCTCCTCTTGTTGATAAAAATATGCATAAGATTAAAGGGACTAAAACATTTTAATTGCTTGTATCTTGCTATCAATATCCATGCAAAAGAGCTTCCAGTTTCTCATTTGTTGTATTATCTTTTGCTTGGTCTCTTCTCACATATCCTTAGCTGTCACATTGCTATCATTTTAATCCATACACCTAAATACCTAATTTTATCATGTACCCATAAGTATGGATATTGCTGAACCAATTCATATGTGGGTGCATAATTTACCGCTATTGCTTTTGTTTTGGCTTCATTAATTTTGTATCCCAAAAAGGTTTTAAATTTTCTCAATATGTTCCACAGCACTGTAATGTCGCTTTCTGGTTTTGTCATGTTTAAAATAATGTAATCTGTAAACAGAGCCAGCTTCTCTTGATTATATACCAACCATATCCTTGAATACCTGAGTCCCTTATTTTTTTGCTAATGGTTCTAAATATAATGCAAACAACAAAGGGGAGAGAGGACAACCTTGCCTAGTTCCACTGCTCAAGCAGAGATTATCAGAGAGGACCCCACCCACTTTAATTTTTGCCTCCGTTCCCTCATATATCCTCCTAATCAACCTTGTCATTTTTTTCAGGGAATGCAAATGGTTCCATTGCTCTGTTCATAAAGTCCCAGCTCACTCTGTCAAATGCTTTCTCTGCATCAAGATCTACCAACAACAGTGGTATTTTCTTACATTCCGCTTCCCTCTGGATCATCACTTTTCTGTTAATGTTATCAAATGTTTGCCCCCCCCCCCCGGTATTTCTACATTGCTCTATATCTATTAATTTTGGCATCACTTTTGCCATTTGTTTTGCCATTATAGACATAAGCACTTTATAATCATGATTTAGTATTGAAATGGGCCTGCATGAAGCTGGATCTGATGGATATTTACCCTCTTTAGGTATTACAGATACTACCACTTTCTTCCAGGATGTTGGTACTTCTCTTCCTCTTAAAATACTGTTAAACAAAACCTTCCTAATCTTTATCATTTTTTTTCCTCCTAGCTTCTAAACCTCCACAATAATACCACCTATTCCTGGGGACTTTCCTGTAGATCGGTTATACATCACTATTTTTATCTCATCTCCTACTATCCTAACTGTTAGTAATTGAGCCTCTTCTACGTCTAGCCTGCGCATATTTAATTCTTCCATAAACATTTCCATTTATACCTTTATTTGGTTTCCATATTTCTCTGCTTTATACAGACTTTCATAGAATTTTTGAAGTATTTCCAGTATTTCTACAGGATCCCTTATCTTCCTTGTTATTGGCTCCCTAAGCTTGGTGACAGCCCTTTCTATTTTCTGTTGCCTGAGTTGTCCTAAACGTTTTTGTCCTCTAGGGTTATTATCAAAAAACAGTTGCTTAACAGCAATCTTTTTAAACTCATGCATATTATCAATATAATCCCCTATTTTCTGTTTATTATTCTGTAGTTGCTCCTTTTTTTGTTCTGTGAGATTCCCCTTATTTTGCAGTACTTGAACACTTGTCAGTCCCTCAAAGTAATTCTTGTTACTGCTTAATCATATCTTCTTTTTTTTTTATCTCCACCCAATTTTTAAATTCTTCTTTAATTTTATCCCACTCCCTAGCTATATTTTCAGAAGAAATTTCTATTTTCTTTAATAGCTCCTGAATAATTTCCACTGCCCATTCCTTAAATTCCTCTCTTTCCAACAGATAGGTGTGAAAGCGCCAGTGTCTCATTTTTATTTCATTACCCTGTGTCTTTATTTTATTTATTATTGGAGCATGATCTGAAATAGTTACTGGGTGTATATCAAGACCTTCAATTAAATGCACATGTTCCTGTGAAATGTATATTCTGTCTAGCCTAGCCCAGTTTTTGTAGCTTGGAGAATAGTATGTAAATTAATTCCGAACTCCTAGTACTGAATTCACATGTTCCATGCCAAATGTTTTCATACATTTCTTTACAAATCTACCCTCCTTTGTTATGTTTTCCCTTCTGGACGCCCAGACACATCTTCACTGTTGCAAATCAAATTCCAGTCCCCACCTATAAGGAATATTCTTTGCTGAAAGTTGATTATTTCTCCCCAAATTTTCTTAAGCTCTATTATAGCAGTTTTCGGTAGAATATAAATACATGCCATTGTAATCCTTCTCCCTTACCAGTAGCCCCTTAGTACTATCAATCTGCCATTATTGTCTTTTATATTTTCCTCTATTACTATTGGAGCTCCTCTTGGCAATTAATATAAGTACTCCTGTCTTCCTTTGCCCCAGATATTCTGCTGAATAACCATCCTGAAAACCTTTCTTTATCAAATTCACATGTTCAGTTCTTTCCAAGTGTGTCTCCTGGAGCATAACTACTTGCACTCTACATTTTTTAATATAATTCACTACTCTTTCTTTTTTGTATTTATCTGTGATACCATTAACATTTAAACACATTATAGAAGAATCATGTTCTTGAGGGACTATTCTTCCCACCATTTATATAGAACAGCTTTTTTGTTAAATGTATGGTTCCAGCTTTTGTATTCAATGCATGCACCATTTGGCAGGTTAATCTTTTATACAATTGTTTCTTGTCATCTCCATTTGAGCCTATGTCACATCTTGCAGATTTTTTTTTGATTTACTGAAAATCCTCAAGCAAAAATACACCCCAAAATACCTCCGTAAAACCTAATAACTTAATAATAACTCACAGAACTATGTACATAATTAGAACAAATGTTCTAAAATGAAAGGTCAGTCATGCTGAGATGCATGATACAGCCTGTGCTTTTAGTGCATGCTATCTGATTTTTGTCTTATTTTTATATCCCTCCCAGCTAAGAAAATACTTGAATGCTTTCAGTAAACATCTTCTCCAAGTCATTTCTCTTTTATCAGATTGTCTTCTGATGACATACAAACCATACATAAACTGCTAAGGATACCTTGTTTGCCAGAAAAAAATCCTTATAATAGTCAATATTCTTTTCCATTTATATGTTTTGTAATATACTTGTTGGTGAATAAATCCCAGGGTTAACCCAATCGTTTGCCTATGCAGGCATGAGAGAAAGCACATTGTTTTTTTCTTTTGCAGTGATCTCTCAACCAGACTCTTCCTTTCTCTTTTTTTCTTCCTCACATTGCAGCACTCCCATTTGGGAGAAAATGAAAAAAAAACAAAAGTGCCTGTTTATATTAATAACCCCATTACATTAAAAAAAGAACTGAAAAAGCTTTACTTTGTAGTTTGCTAAGAGAGTCATGCAACATTTAAACATGATCAAAATGTTAAATATTGTGAAATTTATGAGTTTACATTTTCAGACTTGAAATTAGTATTATATCTCTGTGAATATTTAATATTTTTCTGAAAAGGTACAGTTGTGTAAAATCTTACCATAACAGTAGATGTCCTTCTTTTCAATGTTGCAGTATTCAATACATAAGGAAAACCTGGGATATCCTCAGGCAACCCATCGCTCATCCAGTGTAGAAAGCTTAAAAGAGATCTTGTTTGCACTGTACGTCACATTTATGCTCCCCACACAGAGTGTAGGGCATAAAAGGAACGTACAGACGCAACTACCCAGAATTGAATTGCCCCAGAAGACAACAGTCACCATAGGAACAAGGAGTCCATGTACATCCAAAAGGAAACATGCAGAATAAACAAGAGAGGGTTGGAGGGAGGGAGCACATACTGCAACAGTGAAGAGAAGAACATCTATTGTTATCGTAAAATTTTACACAACTGTACTATGTCCTTCCATATCACTGTTGCAGTATTCAGTAGATAAGGGAGAGTAAAAAGCTCAAGAAGCAGAATAGGAGGTGAAATGCTGGGAAGAGCCTTCAATAAACCTACACAAAATGGTTATAGAAAACACCTGCTCTGGCCCTAGAAACCATATCCAATTTATAATGCTTATTAAAGGTATGTACAGAAGACCAAGTAGCAGGTTCAAGGATGGGATTAGTGTCCAACCCTTTGAAGAAGGCACCAGAAGAGGCAACAGCTCTAGTGGAATGAGCTGTAACAGAAGTAGACAGAGATTAGCAATGAAAAGAATACAAAAAGGAAATGGCCTTAGATATCCAGGAAGAGATGGCTTGCCTAGAAACAGCCAAACCCAAAGACCTGAGATGAAAGGAAACAAAAAGCTGATCAGACTTAAAAATAGTTCTAGATTTGTCCAAATAGTACCTGAGCTGTCTGTGCAAATCCAGGTTATGCAGGACCCTCTCAGTAGCAGACTGAGGAGATGGGAAAATTGAGAGGAGTTGTACTGACTGATTCAAAACCAACTCATTGACTACCTTGGGCATAAAAGAAGGATTAGCATGAGGGGACACCATCCCTGTGAAAAACCAAAAAGGAGGAATGGCCATAAGGGCCTGGAGCTCAGAAATACTCCAAGCAGACGTAAGAGTCAATAACAAAACAGCCTTCCAGGTACAATGCTGCAAAGAAGCAGAATCTGCAGGCTCAAGAGGAGCCTGAGTCAATTTTTCCAAAATGAAATTAAGGTCCCAAAGAGGAGGAATATGCTTTCTTGGAGGCCTAATATGCAAGAGGCCTTTAAGAAATTGCTTGACCTCAAAACGAGAAGTCAAAGGAGGATTCAAAGGCAGGCAAGCAGAAATGGCTGACAAATGGGCTTCCACAGAAGAACAGGCCAAGCCAGACTGGAGCAACTCACACAAATAAGTGAGGACAAGAGGGATACCCACTGAAAAACCGTCCTGGTTACAAGCATGGCACCAGACTGAAAATCTCTTCCATTTGGACATATAAGATTTTCTGGTTGAGAGTTTCCTTGCCTCCTGTAAAACTTGAGCACATCCTCAGAAAATAGTTGCCTGAAAGGGATCAAAACCCTATCACCCACAATGTCAGTTGCAGAGTGGACACGTGGGGATGGATGATAGACTCCTTGCCCTGTGTGAGGAGATACAGCTGGTGAGGTAACTTGTGATGATTGCCCCTGGCCAGATACATTAAGAGGGGGAACCAGAGCTGTTGAGACCAAACAGGAGTCACTCAAGATTTTTGGGGAGTCCAGCTGAATCTTCTGCAGGACTCTTGGAAGTAGGGGAAAAGGATGGAAGGCATAAAGAAACCTCCCCTTCCACAGAAAGGATAGGGCCTCTATCTTCCAGGCCAGATGGCATGGCACTCTGGAACAGAAGAAAGGAAGCAGCCTGTTCAGATGGAGGCAAAAAGATCTACCTGAGGAATACCCCACCAATGGCCAATGTCCAGAAACATGCCTCTTTGAAGCATTCATTCATAAGCCTGTGTTTTGGACCTGCTCAGAATGTCTGCCACAAGATTATGCTCTGAAGGAATGTATACCACCTGAAGAGTTAACTGATAACTGAGAGTCACTTCCCAAGCCTGACACACCATCCTGCAGAGGAGGTAAGATTTGGTACCCCCTGCTTGTTGACATACCATATCACTGTAGTGTTGTCTGTGTACACCTTCAAGGGGCCAGGAGAGAACATGGGGTGAAAATTCTGAATGATCAGAATCAGAGCCCTCATTTCTTTGATGTTGATATAGTCTGTCTTCGGATAGGGAGGCTAAAGACCCTGAATTTTCAGGTGTCCAAGAGATGCCCCCCACCCCATGTCTGAGGCATCAGTGGTCAGCTCTTGAGAAGGGACTGGAGGCTGAAAGGGCCAGCCTGAGTTCAGAGCAAACTGCCAAATCCACCACTTAAATTTCTTATTGAGACAGGGAAGGAGAGGTACACTGAAATTTGGAGGGTGACAATGCTGCAGTCAAACCAACTTGAGGTACCATTGAAACAGTCTGGCAAGAGGAAGCATCAGAATACAAGATGCCATGAATCCCAATGCCCCAAGAAACTTCCTGGCTGGCATGGCAGTCAGGAGAAGAAGAGACTGAAAGAAGGCTGTCAATGACAATACCTTTGGAGGTAGAAGAGAGGCAAACATTGGCACCTCTGAATCCTGCAACCCAGATAGACATGATCCTGAGAGGGAGTCAGGGCAGACATTTAGAAGATGATAGCAAACCCCAGACTTTGAAGAAAAGAGATGGTGAACTACAGATCCTGCAACAATTGACTAGGAGAAGGCTCCTGAAGCAACAGGTCATCTAGATAAGGAAAAATGTGTATGCCTTGCATATCTCTCAACTGTACAGATTTTCACAGATTTTCACAGAATGTCCAGATTTTGGCCTCATATTTTTGGTCCATGTTTCATAAAATTATAGTTTTCTGGCAAATTAGTGGTAAATCATTAAAAAAATTAAGTTAGAAAATAATGACAGACATTTCAGTTTCAGACTTCATATCTTTCAGAAAATTCATGCTAATACAAAACCTATTATTCTGTCAACTTTCTAAGTTTGTAAGAGCAATATTTAAAAATTTTCACTATTTTTGGGCCTTTGTTCCATTTTATTTATAGCTTTGTCCAGATTTCTTGCTGCCAGAGGTTGAGAGGTATGATGCCTTGGAGTCTGTAGAATTTAATCACAGAAGCTAGGCATTTTGTGAATACTCTTTGGGCAGTAGATAGGCCAAAGTGCAAAGCAGAGAACTAAAAATGAGAGGAAGAACAGAGAAATGCAAAAACTTTCTGAAGAGAGGGTGAATAGAGATATGAAGGTAAACATCTTTCAGATCCAAGGACACCAGAAAAATCTGGGTTGATAAAAGAGGAAACAGAGTTTGAAGAGTAAGCATTTGAGAAGAAGGGATCTCAAAAAAGGTGTTGACTTGGGAGAGATCCAAAATAGGCCTCCGAGTGCCCTCCTTTTGAGGAACCAGGAACATCCTGCATTAAAAACCCCATCCCACTTCAGAAGGAGGGACAGGTTGAATGGTGCCTTGGTTCAATAGGGACTGTAGAACCTCCGGGAGATGAGGAAGTTGCTCTAGAGGAGGTTGAGGAATACCAGAAAAAGGAGGGAGAGATTTCCATACCATGAAGTAACCCTGATGGATGATAGAAAGAATCCAAGAGTTTGAAGTGATGAGATGCCAATTTAGACAAGACAAGGGGATAGCCAACAGGACAAAGGAACCTGGTCTAAAAGCAGCAGGGTTGAATTGTCAAATAGAAGCAGGCTTATCAGATAAAGTAGGCTTCTGGGCCACAGAAAGCTGAGAAGCCTTAGCAGAGGGGGCCTGCCTCCCACCCTTCCTGCTCTTAGAGGTCTGGTCGGATTGCCTGCAAATAAAAGCAGTTCTTGTAGGATAATTCCTTTGAAACGTAGGGATAAGAGTGACAACAAAATATTTAACATCTTGCAAGGCTTTACCTTTCTCTTGAAGAGATTTGAACAAGTCAGCAGCAGCAGTCCCAAAAATATGAGTATTATTCAAAGGAGCATCCAATAACTTGGCCTAAATGTCCTCAGGAAGAGACTGGAGACAAAACCAAGAATAATCCTTCATGATGGACCCAAAAGCCACAGCCCTAGAAGAGATGTCAGCATCATAGCTACACTTAATAGAGTGGTGAGCCACTTGAGAAGCAGAACCTAAAAAAGATAAGGCAGAGGATTTCTCATCAGAATCAGGGAGGGCAGAGATAACCTGACAAGCCTGAGCAATCAAGGCCAAAGCATACCTGGTCATGTGGGTCTGGTAATTACTAGCCTTAAAGGCCAAATTTGAAGCAATATAAACTTTCTTGACAATCCTCTCCATTGCCCTGCTATCCTTATCAGAAGGCAGAAGTTTGGAAGAGGGCAAAAGTTTAGAAGGTTTATCAGAAGAGGATGACACCACAGTAGGATCAGCAGAAGGATATTTAAATAAAAATAGACAATCCTCAGGAACTTTATACAACCTATCAGGTTTCTTAGGAGCAGGAGGATGAGAATCAGGAGACTTGGAAGCAGCAACAAAAGTATCTAACAAGGCATCCAACGCAGGAGGAACTGCCGATGGTTTAGGAGTATCCACCTGAAGCAACTCATAGCATCTTTTCTCAATATCCAACACTTGAAAAGAATCCCACTTAAAGAATTCCATCATCCTCACAATTGTAGATTATTCCTCAAAAGGAGACTCAGGATCAATAGATTCCTCTTCATCAGAATCATTAGCCAAATATGAAGAGCATCTGTGAAGAATAGGACAAAGACCCCTCACCAGACAGGGAATCCTTATTCAAGGAATCTGGTTCCCTAAACCATTTAGAAAGGGTAGAGGTCCAAGGAAGAGAGAGTACTGAAACTCCCTGAGAAGGCTTTAGGGCCATTAAGGCAGAGAACAAGCCCTGAGTAAACTCCTGCCATTCCCTTTGAGAATCTATAGGACATACTGAAACATTCTTCAGTTTTTGATTTTTCTTATAGGGGACATCAGCCCTAACAAATACTGGATGTTCTAACCCTTAGTGAGATTCAAGAAGAGAACCCGGTACTTCCTCCATAACCAACATCTGCAGAATCCCTCTAGATCCCTCGGAGATAACCATGGTTCCCCCTCGACATCTGGAGCAGACACCTGCAAAGCCTCAGAGGATGTGCAAAAAGGCAGATACAAGCCCGCCTCCAGTGGGGTCACAGCAGAAGAATCCAACATAAATGCCAAACAACCTATAGAGCTATTACCTGCTTCTAGAAAGATATCCAGTGGAGGCTGGACACCTAAATAATCTAGCTGAGAGTTCTCAGCCTTTTCTTATGTAGTGGGAGTATCTCAGGGTTAAAGTATTCTGCCAAGGTACTCTGGGCTAACTGTCTAAGCTGTTGGTTTTCATGATAAATTTGCCAGAGAAGACAAATGACTTCTCAGTGTCTTAGGCACAAATGCCTTACAGATACTACAAGAGGTATGATCGCGGTAAGCACCCAAACAAAATGACACTGTTTGTGACAATCCTTATCGGGACTTTGCCTCCCACACCCACATTTTCCCCTCCTGGATGACATGAACTCTAGACAGTGATAAAAAATACAAGACCAAGAAAGCAAATTAAAAAAAAATAAGAAAAATAACCCTAAAGGGGCACTTATTGCTAAATATTCAGTAACGCAACAAACTGTTCAAACCAAATGGCAACAACAGCATTCAAACTGCCAGCAAAAGAAGTTCTGGATAATTGTATCTGTATGTCCCTTTTATGCTTTACGTTCTGGAGCATAAATGTTCTGGAGCATAAATGTGACGCACAGTGCAAACAAGATCTCTTTTCATAGGTGTGCACTAGGCTAATGGCCCTGCAGTCTTTACAAGCCTAGCCCATAGGATTACCCAGGCATTGTGCCACCTGATCTTAGTTCCCAGTGCCTCTGTCGAGTAGAGCCACTGGAGTGATCCCTGGGGTGAATTTTATATTTCTCATCCACTCATCAAGATTTCTCTTGAAGAGGGCCAGTGAGGTGCTCTGTTTCACATGTATGGGAAGTTTATTCCACAGCATGGGCAGTCTCTGGGTTGAATAATCAGCCCTGCCAAGTCTCAAACCCAGGGCCCTGTACACCACAGTCAGAGCAATGTACCACTTCACCATTTTAAGCTTATCTATACTGGCCAAGCGACAAACTGCCTGGGGCGGGACATCCAAGTTCTTCCTTATGTACTAAATACTGCAACAGTGATAAGAAAGGACATCTTTCTGTTCAGGCATGCTAGTTTACTACGTGCTTTGTTTTACAACATTTTCCATGGTTCCTTAGCCAGTTGTCATTTTTAGGTAACTTACATTGTTTTATTGCATTTTTATGAAGTTATATTTTATGCTGTGGTTATACCAGGACAGTGCAGAATTTCATGACATAGGGTTGTATACATGCATTGCTGTAAATATGGAATGTAAATTAGCAGTGTTATAATGAAACGTACACTCATATTAATGCCAGATTATAACTTTTTACCATTAATATTTTTAAAGAAACTTTTAGAATAATTTTGATAGAAGTTTTTGTTATGATGCCTTAAATTTTGTTATGTCATTTTCTTTGGAAAGGTAATTTTGTAGTTGATGCACAAAATGGCATTTTCATTGAGAATTGCATGATGATAACAGGTGGATGGCTCATGATATGAGAGTCACAGATAGCATGCTAAAAATTTAGTGTGAAAATGCTAAAAAATGGTGAACATTCACTGCCAGTTTGTGAAATGACATTTTCCAGATAAAAATTGCAGAATGATTCATAGTTCATGATACAGGGTCATAGATGAGATGTTGAAAATCTGGTGTGAAAATGTTAAGAAATGGAGTCCTACTAGTCCCTATGTCCAATGCATTCTCAGTAAGGCTCTTTGTAAGCGATGGGATAATTCTCACTGTTTCTGTTACTCTCACTGTCAGTTCCACTTATTATCTAATCCATGGTTTGTTATGTATGAAAACTATGTGTTTTGCCCCATCACTTCCTACTGTCTTTAGCTTTGGATATTCAAGTCATTAAATAATTGTGACTTTCCTTGTGTATCCTGCAAGACATCTCCTCTTACAAACCTCCTGTGTGCTCTGACCCTGGTGTTGATTCAAGTTATTTGACTGTTTAAGGCTTCAGATTTTTTTAATTCATGAAATATAAGCCCCTTCTTCCACCCTTTCATAATCATTTACCTCAGCTAGAACTCCATTAATATTGTAGAGGTATGCAGTTCAAAGCTGTTAAAATGCTTGCATATAGTATGCATATGTATATACTATCATTGCTTTTTTTAATACTGATGTATAGTTTAGCCCTTTTAAGAAGCAGTTAGTGCCATGATGCATTGTGAATTCTGAACAATAATCAGTTGTGTGTGAGCTGCCATGCTGTGTATAATAAAGGTTATGTGTTTGCTGAAATGAATTGAATCATTACATATGCCATGTCAGCATTCAATGTAACAGTACATATTTCATAGTTCATAGGTTCATAGGTAAGTAATGGTCTAGCTGTCTTGTGGCCATTTTAAACCTAGCCAGTTTTCCTTTTGGTGGTTGAATTAATCTATCCCATTTGGTGTTAGACTGGCCTTACACATCCCATGGTCAATAACTATATATTAACCCTAGTAAAAATAACTGGGATCATACCATAGATAATATAAGGGGATCCATGCATGGCTTTAAAGCATTTATGAGCTGCCTCTGACAATTAGTAGTACAGGGGACAGACCTGGGGTAATTTTTCTGTTTTTTGTCCATAGATCCAAGTTGTGCTTGAATACAGACAAGGATGAGCTTTGATTTACATGGATGTGGAGTCTGTTCCAGAGCAGTGGTGTCCTTGGTGAGATATACCTGTCCCCCAAACCTTTCTGTTGATGTTGCAGAAGAAGTTTAGCTCCGTGGTATGAGTATTTCTGATGCTATTTGACTTGTTGATGTGCAGTAGGTCAATCAGTACTGGGTCACAGGATGCATTATATGCCAAAGACAGATGACCTCTTAGCTGTCTGTAGGATACTGAATAAAGTGACAGAACATTGAGGTGGTCCATGTACTCCAGTTGTTGCATATATCTGGATAGATAAATGCAAAAGTGGCATTATACTCAATTACTGGCCAAATGAGGAATTTTTGGAAAATGATAGGAGCAAATTACATATGAAAAATTGGAATTATGGGAACAGTGCATGCAAAATAATGTTTTGGAGGAGGAATGAGCTTTAAAAGAAGGCAGGATTTGAATGAGCTATGTATTGTTTGACTGACAATGACTGGATAGATTATAAGTAATGTATGTTTGCAACTAAATCATGTCAATATGGTTTGTATTCATTTATATAAATGTATGATTGACTATGTCATAACTGATAATTTAAAAAAAGATGTCTCTTGTTTTAAAAAAATGATTGGTCAAATGAGGGCAGAGTAAAGGGGGGCAATGGCATCTCTAGATCTGGACACAATCTCTTTCTTTATAAGCTATGCAATAAAGAAGGACTTACTTATGACAGTGGACTCATGTTGGTTGAAAGTTAGGTCTCTGTCCACATAGGTTCCCAGATTCAGAACAAGTGGGTCCACTCTTAGAGATGTATTGTCAATGTGGTAATTCCCCCCGGTAGATGACTTTCCAAAGAATACAATAATGTGTTTTTAGTATTTGGCTTTAAAGCATGATTCTGACACCAGTTATTTGTTTGGGACGAACTTCCCTGAAGGATGGCTAAGTAATTTGGGGATTCAATAACTGCTCCTAGCTTGCAGTCATCTGCAAACTTAGTCAGCCAGAGCCCTTTGGTATTGGCTTTTATTTCAGAAAAGTGGATGCCAAACAGGAGATGTCCCAGCACCAAATCCTGGGGACTTCATTGCTGACTGATCTCTTTGTGGAGGTAACTTACCCGGTTTTGATCTCCTGCATCATATCTATGAGCCAGTTGGCAATCCAGTAGGTGATATAAACATTTATTCCCAGTTTATTTAGCTTTTCTACTATGCCCAAGTAGGGGACTGTGTCAGAAACTTTGACCAAGTCAAGGTATGCAATGTGTACTGCTTTACCTTCACCTATTGCTCTGATGACCTTTTCAAAAAGGTCCACCAGGTTGAGTAAGCATGGCCTGCCCTTGAATCCAGACTGACATGGGTCCAGTGTTTGGAGGTTCTCTGTGCCCTTATTCATTAGTTCCCTGATAAGTTTTTCTATGGCTCTGCATATGAGGCTAGTTGGACTTATGGGTCTAAGAATTGCCTGGATCTGTGGAAGGTCCTCACTTATGTAGGGGAATGACTGTAGCTGTTTTCCATTCATTTGAGATTACAAACATAACTAAAAAAGGCCTTATGATTGTCTTTGGCTTAAGTGACTATTTTAGCCTCAAACTTTGTTTTGTTTGATTTTATTAAGCTCCTTGGTTGTTTATTTCAATGGCAAGGACACTGTGATTCTAGGAATTATTCTTTTTACTTTTGGCCAAAATTCTCTTATTTTCATTGTAAAGCTTATTGATATTATGGTTCCACCATATGATATTGTTTCTGGGATTTATCCTGCATTTGTTTTTGCAGGATATACCTGCATTTATGCAGCTGTTTGCATGCCAGTATAGTGTGGTAGCATATTTTTCTGTCCATTCAATGGAATTAACTGGATTTGTGGGATTTGAAGCTTGTCAATATATCAATTAGGGTCTATATTAGATCACCAAATGCTTAAAAAAAAGTGAACGGTGATTAATCGACCCTATGTAAGTGAAAGCTTACAATTTCGAACCCATAGAACAGCAATTTTTTCCAACAAAAATAAATATATAAATAAATAAAACACTTTAAACATTACATTAAGTGGGGGGCTTCACCCCCACACCCCCCTACTTAAATATGCCAACTCTGAGACAGCACTACAGTGCAGAAAATGGCAAAGTAATGAAGTGGCCAAGCAAATTCTTTCCCAGGGAAAGAATTCGCTTAAAAGCCACTTCAATATTTTGCTGTTTCAGCCTTTTGAGTTCAACCAAGATGCATTCAAAAGAATGCATCTTCGGTCTTCTAATAGGAAACCATCATTTAGGAATAGGTCGTTTGTCTTAGAGAAATTTCTAAAGGGACCTTGGGTAGATGGAGTGTCTGGTTAAAATTTTATTTTAAAGGAGATGTCTTTATGGTCAGTCCTTACAAGTGAGGAAAATACATAAGGGATGACTTCCAAGATGGCTGCACACTGAATAATAGCTTAATTTCAGTCCTCCCAGTGTAAAAACAAAAACTCAGAAAAGAGAGACAAAGAATTTGCCTTTTTGGGTAAATGTCAGTTACTGACTAGTAAGTGCACTGCCTGGATGCCAGCAAAGTAGAAGTTTAGAGAACCTCAATGAGAAGAAAACACTGGCTGGGAAGAATCCTGCCAATGTTCAGCAAAAAGCAGTACAAGTGCCAGCTTTGGTGCAATACATGACTTTGCGTAATCAAGTGGAAAAAGTAAATTGAATGTGCTCAGAGCTGATTAAAATAAATGAAACACTGAAGGAGTATAACAACACAAATAACAAAAGGCAGGAAAAATGGAAGAATCTTTAAACAGATATTCAGGTGAGTTGATAAAACTGCAAAAATCAGAGGCTAAAACAGAGAAAAGGCTGGATAAGTATGAGACTGTTCAAAGGAGATGTTTCAAAAATGGTAGAATTAAAGGACAGAGCATGTAGGGAAAACTTGAGATTTTCTGCTGTACCAGATAAACTGCAAGGAACAGACTGTATTAATTTTATGAAAGCACAAATAATAAACCTGACTGGTATTCCACAGCAACAGTTGGTAACGAAAAGGGAAGATTGTGTATATGCTCCAGACCTGGCCATGAGAAAGCAGCCAAGACCTCTAATACTAAAGATGCAATCTAACCAACAGAAAAAGTTGATTCTGGCAAACCTGTGGCAGAAGAACAAAGTAATAAAAGTTGGAGACAGTAGAGTGTTTATGGAAAATGATTACTCAAGAGGAGTAAATTTATTCCAGCAGTCCGGGAATATTGAGCGGCAGGTGTGAGATTCAAGCTACTGTATCCATCTTTCATCAGCTTATTTTTTCCTGGAGGGTCAAAGTCATTTTTTGATGCAGAACATGCTAAGGAGGAAATACAAAAGTTTGTCCAACAAAAAGTGAGATATCAAACAGAAGGGGACTCTGCTTCTTATTCTTCTGATCATACAGCTCAGACAGACAGACTATGCCAGTGAAACCTTTTCCAGTGTTTCAAAGGAAATGATTGAAAGACAGAGAAAAGCACAGGAGCTGACTAGAGGAACCTAGAGGAACCAGGAGTATGTTGGAAATGAGCCAGAAACTGGAGTTGGGAGATAGAGGTCAACAGGAAGATAACTAGCAACTTGAAAATGAATGAATAAATGTGAGATACAAAGCATCAATCACATTTGTGAAATATAGAAGAACAAGAAAACCTGGAAATATTGGACCTTTTGACTTTGTTAAACTTGTAGGGGACTCCAAGGCGTATGAGCTACTTCATGCCACTAATGTTTGGATGAGCTTTAAAGAGAAGGGAAAGGAAGGAAAGAGGCAACTGTAAGTAAAACTATTTTTATTCTTAACAGTATTTTATAAAAGTGATACGTACTGCATGTTATATAGTAAAACATTTTCATTTTTGTGATGAAAATTAAAGTAAATAGATGCCCTCTTTTTTCTTTCTTTTTTCTTTCCTCTTGTTTTGTTTTACAAAATGTAGTCATTGCAATGTAAAAAGAGAAGAAAGCCTGGACAAAAGCATGTTTAAGATAATAGGCTGTAATCTTAGGTCATTGAGGTGAGGGATGGGTTGTAAAAGAATACAGAGAATGATATATGTAAACATGATATGCCTTTTCTTAATTTTTTTAACGCAAATGACTGGATTAAGGCCCTTGGTTTGATCTAACAAGTTTTAAGTGGAAGCAAGTAAATAAATGAACACTGAATATAATACAAAGTTTTCCTTTAGCAAATAAATATTCACAGTGTGACATGAGAAGCTTGTAGCCGAAGTCAACTGTGTATCTGTTTCTCATGTTTCTATGGAGAAGAGCTGATAAGAGGGCAATAAAAACATACTTTTTTATTTCAATGGCTAAAAGTTAATGTTTTCTGAAAGCATTCAATTTGTTTTTTATATCTGGAAGAGGAATACAGATAAGACAAAAACAGACAGCACTTAGTGTAAGTAAAAGCACAGGGTGTACCATGCATCTTAGCATTGGTAACTTTCATTATAGGTCAATTACACCTGTGAGTGTAGCTGTCAATCTGGGACAATGGTTCCTATTAGGAGGGTTCAATTTAATTATTTGAAGATGTACTTACTTTTGTGTGTCTGCATTAAGTTAACAGGTGTTGGAAATGTTCTGGTGAATATTTTTGAGGGTTTGCATAAAACAAAAAGTCTTTGTAAAATGTGACATAGGTTCAAATGGATATGACAAGAAACAGCTGTATAGAAGATCAGCCTGACAAACATTAGAGCATACATTAACACAAAAGCTGAAACTAGACATTTAAAAAAGGCTATTATACATGAGGTGGGAATAATAACTTCTTATCATAATGGCAATATATTCCATATTGTCTTTGAATGTGAATGGCCTTACAGGTATATACAAAAAAGAAGGAGTAGTGACCTACATTAAGAAATGTAGAGTGCAAACAGCTATGCTGCATGAAACATGTTTGTAAAGAAATGAAGTTGTGAATTTGATAAAGGAAGGACTTCAGGATGGTTATTCAGCAACATTTTTGGGACAAAGGAAAAGGAGAGTACTTATATTAATTGCTAGAAGAGCTCCAGTATTGACAGAAGAGGAAAATGATAATAATGGTAGATTTGTAGTACTAAAAGGCTACTGGCAAGGGAGGAGGATTACACTGGCATGTTTTTATATTCCACCTAAAACTACTACAATGAAGTTTTAGAAAATTCTGGGAGAAATAATAATCTTTCACAGGGAATATTACTTATAGGTGGGGAGTGGAATTTGTTTTGCAACAGTTAGGAAGTATCTGGGGGGGCTAGAAGGGAAAATATAACAAAAGAGGGTAGATTTATGAAAAAAGGTATGAAAATATTGAGTATAGAAGATGTGAATTCAGTAGTAGGAGCTCAGAGAAAATGTACATAGTATTCCCTAGGGAACAAAACCTGGGCTAGGCTAGACAGAAATTATATTTCACAGGACCATGTGCATTTAATTGAAAGTGTGATGCCCTAATACTGACCCAGTAATAAAGGAGTGTCAATCCTCACCACTGGCAACAGTGGGGTATGTACACACTAGGAGGATGACAAGTACACACACAGTAAAATACAATTTCCCCTAAGAGCACACAGAGATTACAGTCAAGTCTGGGGCTACTTTCTCCCTCTTTCTCCAGATCTCCAAAAAGACTCTCCACTGGCACAGCTATAGGGTTGAGATCTCAGCTGAGTGGCCAAACCAAGATCTCCAGTACCCTCTCTGTCCAACCAGTGCTTTGTGTCCCTACCCAAGTAGCTGACACACAACCTCTTTGAGATTTGATTTATATACAAACACACACACAGACACACACAGACAGACACACACACACACACACACACACACACACACACACACACACACACACACACACACACACTCCTGGGAAAGGCTGGCACAGGTTTACTAGCTATGCTCCCTTCTGCCCAGACTATAAGGTAGCTTTCACTGCCATCAGCAACTACTTATCAGCTACTTTAAGGCCCTTAACAAAAGGTTCCAATCCTACTGTGTAATGTTACTATTAATCCAAATGGTATTTTGACCAAGAGCAAGGCTATTTAGAAGTAGCCTGTACAGTGTCACCTAATAGATACACAAGTAGTCTAAGAGCTTAAATATCTCTAAATAGACAAGCCACAATTAAAAGGTTTAAATATATTTAATAATAAATAATAAAAGAACAAGACAATACTCAGTAAGTAATCAGTTACATCAGAGTTCAAAATCACAGGAAATATTTAAAACAACATAGCAGGACAGTCTGCAATAAATAAAGAAAACATCTAAGCTATACTTTACTATATTCCTATCTGAATCTAAAAGAGTTACTATGCCCTAGAAACTTACTTACAGAACAACATGCAGGCAGAAGTGATAAGTGGATGTTTCTAGGTCCATGACAAGGTACAAAATGCACAGTCTCTCTCTCTGAGAGTTCTTAGATTAATATCAAATATTACTGCTAGGTTAGCTTGGATGACATCAACCTTTGTCACCTGACTTTAGTTCCTAAGCTAAGCCCCCATTGTCAGGACTAACAGAATTTAGCATCTCCCTGTGAAAAATACATATGTCTCATATATTTGTAGATCCTGGAAGTCATAAAAGAATAAAACACTTCTACATCTCAAACCTGGTGATTATTTCTCTTTCAAGATAATACAAAAAACTTCCAGCTCTAAACACTGTGTCTGCTACTGCACTGAAACTGAGAGATATCATCTTCTATTTATGGCCCAGCAATTATAAAAACAATGTAATTTCAACTATTTTCTCTGAATTGTTTTCAAGTTAACCTCCTGTGTTCCAGTTTCCATTAAACATATACAGTTAAACAGTCACAATAGTGCAGGCACATTCCTGTTCTATTCCAATAGGGACTGCTGTGGTTAAATTTTAGCTCAGTACTTTACACACACTTCTGTATAAATCATATCAATATGCACAAATAACACAGAATTATTTACAAAATTCCCGATAGCTGGGCAAGCAGTGTGACATTTCTTCCCCCCCAAAAAATTCAAGCTGGCTTTTCAAGTGACCTTCTGCTTGAGAAGGTTGACTATCTGGGAATACCTTACCCCATTCCCTGCCTTGAGAGCCCATCTGCGTTGGCATTGCTAAGCCCACTGCGGTGCTGCACTGTCATATCATATGCCTGCAACCATTGGCTCCACCTTAGTAACTTGCCATTTTACTGGCTGGCTTGATGTAACCATGTTAAGGAATTGTGGTCTGTAACTACAGTGAATTTCCTTCCATACAGATAAGGCTGAAGTTTCTGCAGTGCCCACACTATATCTAGACATTCCTTTTCTACAGCTGCATAACATTCCTCCCTGGGTTGGAGGCTATGACTGTGATATACCACTGGGTGCTCTTCTCCCTCTGAGGAGACCTAGCTGAGTACATCCCCCACACCATGGTTTGAAGCATCCACCTGCACAAGACATTCTTTGCTGTAATCTGGACTGGCTAACACAGGGGGTCCTCCCAAACCTCCTTTAAGCTTCTGGAATCTATGCTCACAAGATGGGGTCCACACTACCTTATATGGCTTGTTTTTCCTTATCAAGTCTATGAAGGAAGCAGCTATGGTACTAAAATTGTGGACAAACTTTATGTAGTACCCTGCTGTCCCTAAGAATCCCCTCACCTGCTTTTTGGTAACAGGGGCAGGCCATGCCTGAATGGCTTCCACTTTGGCAAGGGCTGGCCTGATCTTACCACTCCCCACTCTATGTCCCAGGTAGAAGACCTCTGCCATACCCACCTGACACTTGCTGGGCTTAGTTGTCAAACCTGCCCTCTGTAGTCTGTCCAGCACCTCCCTGACATTCTGAAGGTGCTCATGCCAGGAACAGCTGTAGATGGCAATATCATCTAGGTAAGCAAGGGCAAAATCTCCTGCTCTTGCTAGGATATGATCTACCAACCTCTGGAAAGTCACTGGGGCATTTTTCATCCCAAAGGGCATCTTCGTGAACTCATACAAACAAAAAGAAGTCACAAAGGCTGATCTCTCTTTAGCACTGGAAGTCAAGGGCACCTGCCAGTAACCCTTGGTAAGATCAATAGTGGTAAGATACTTAGCTCCACACAGCTGCTCTAGGGCTTCATCTGTCCTAGCCCGGGGTAAGCATTTAACTCTGTGTGGTTATTCAATTTCCTGTAGTCCACACAGAACCTGGTGCTGCCATCCTTCTTTGGTACCAGCACCACTGGGGAGGCCCATTGACTGCTGGACTCCAAGATTACCCCTAGTTCCACTGAGGTGTCAGTCCGAGCCTCACTGAGGAGATCAGTCACCAGATCCCCCTTAGACTCTTCCTGCCATCCACTGCAAATACTCAGCACAAGGACCTCTCTATCATGGTAAGGTTTCATCATGTTAACATGGTGCAATTTATGTCCCTGCCTCCTGCCTAGCAGTTCTACCATGTAGTTAAAATCACTGACCTGCCTTACCACCCTGAAGGGTCCCTCCCAAGCTGCCTCCAGCTTGTTGCATCTGACAGGAATGAAAACCATAACCTGCTGCCCTACAGCATACTCTCTAGCTTGAGCATTCCTGTCATACCAGACCTTTTCCTGCTCTTGGGCTTCTGCCAGGTTCTCCGGGCCCAAGCCCATGAGTTCCCGGAGCCTTGTCCTGAGGTTTAGGACATATGCCACAACAGACTCCTTGTGGTAGTCACAGTCGCCCTCCCACTTACTATGAATCAAATCTAGAGGTCCCCTCACCCTATCTCCATACAGCAACTCAAAGGGTGAAAAACCTGTGGATTCCTGGGGAACCTCTCTGTAAGCAAACAACAGATGGGGTGAATATTTGTCCCACTCCTGCTTGAACTGCTCTGCAAATGCCCGTAGCATGGACTTCAGTGTAGAGTTTAACCTCTCCACAAGACCATTAGTCTGGGGATGGTATAGTGTGGTCTTTAGGTGCTTCACCCCACAGTGCTTCCACAGACAAGCCAGCAGGTCTGACATGAAATTGGCACCTCTGTCAGTCAGTATTTTTTTTGGGGGGAACCTACCATGCTAAAAATCTCTAACAAAGCATTTGCCACCTTTTCTGTCTCAATGGAGGACAATGCCACTGCCTCTGGGTACCCGGTAGCATAATCTACTACCACTAGGATATACTTCTTCCCTGTGGAACTTGGGGTACTCAGAAGCCCCACAATATCCATAGCTACCCTTTGAAATGGTTCCTCAATCACAGGCAAAGGCATCAAGGGAGCTTTCACCTTGTCTCCTGCCTTGCCTACCTTTTGGCACTGCTAACAGGTCCTGCAGTACCCTGTTACATCTCTAGAAATCCCAGGCCAATAAAAGTTCTAAATAATATGTCTCTTGGTACACTTTATGCCCATATGACCTGCAAATGGAATATCATGGGCTATGGCATGGAGTGCCAGATGGTAGGCTCTGGGCAGTACCAACTGCTGTATTCTCTCACCCTCTAGCCCTCCCTCAGGGGTCCACTCTCTATACAGTCGCCCTTTGTCCCAGTATACAGATTCCCCTTTTCCCTTGAGAATCAGGTGCCTCACTAGCTACCTGCCTCAGGCCTTGTAATGTAGGTTCTGAAAGCTGAGTCAGTCTCAAATCTCTCTTTGTAACCCTTCCCAGCTCCCCTTCCACAGGAAGTCTGGCATCCTCTGACAGCGGTGCCTCACTGTCATCCTGGGTACTACTACTCACCTCTGCTCTTGCAGTCACTCTGTCCAAGGGAACATCAGTACCCACAAGCAGCTGTGGCTCACCTTCAGTCTCAATGGGGTAGCTCCCTCCATGAAGTAACCATCTCACCAGTCCTGGCTGCAAGTGTGCAGTCTGTCTGCATCTCCCCCAGGCTACCAGACCGACATGCTTGTCTCCAAGCCAGACTGTGTGTAACTACATGCACACAAGGTTACTGCATTATTAAAAACATTCCCCATCTGCAGGGATGTCCTCAAACACACCTACTTGCTTGCTTCCTTTTCCACCCTTCCAGTCAAGGTAAACCCTAGCCAAAGGTATCTGGAATGGAGTCCCTCCTAAAGCTCTGACTGGAGTAGACTGCTCAAGCAAGTAGTGCTCTTCTTTAACCCTTGCAGGCATCAAAATGGTTACATCAGAAGCTGTGTCTCACTTAGCAGTGGCCTTTTTCCCATCCATTAATATAGAATGTAACCTCTTGTGCTAGTTTGGTACAATTGTTGTCTCGAGATAACTTACTGCTGGCATTTTGTCATTCCCACTTACTGGCTCTCCCACCTTTTGTTCCCCATCTTGCCTCCATGGACATCTATATGCTACATGGCCCAATTGGTTGCATTTAAAAAATGTAACCCTTGGTCCTGGATGTATACCTGAACTAGTGGCTTCCCTTGCTACTGGCAGACTGTTGGAGCAGTCCAGGCTGCCCACTATGGGTTTCCTTTGACCCATGAGCAGCACTGGGTGTCCCTTTCCTGTTCAGTGATGCCCTGCTTGCTAGGTAGAGGTATTCTTTCTTCCCCAACTCATCTGCAGTATTGCATTGCCTATGAGCTAACTAAATTCTCATATCCTCAGGCAAGGTGCTAAGGGCTTGTTCCCTCACCAAAAGGGCTGCCAGCCCTTCAGAAGTGGTGACCTGACGTTCACTCACCCACCTATGAAAATAAGTGCTTAATTCAGCAATATATTCGCACATACTTTCATCTGCCTTGCGTCTATGCTCACAAAACTTTTTCCTATAAGCTTCAGGGGTTAACTTAAAGCACTCTAAAAGACAGTTTTTTACAGTAGTGTAATCTAAGCACTCAATATCAGACAATTTAGAAATAGCAGTTACAGCTTTACCATAGAGTAAGGGTGTCAGGAGCCATACCCAAAGCCCTTGGTCAACATTATACTGTTCATATACCCTTTCAAACATATGAATGCAACTATCAAAATTATCCCCCTCTGTAAATTGCAGAAGAAATTTACTGACCTTTGTTGCATCTGGGGTTCAGTTACCCCCTTTCCCATTACCTCCATGACTCTGGCAAAGAGTCAGCATCTCCTTTTCATGTTGCCTCTGCCTCTCATTCTCCTCAGCTTCCAGACATCATAGTTTCTCTGCTGCTTCTATTTCCAAATGCTTGGCCTCCAGTTCAAGTCTCTTTAATTCCAGATGGATTTTTAAGTCTTCTGTGGAAAGGTTGAATTGTCCATTTTCTGAGAATGGTATGTCTTCAAGGCCAGCCTAGTTGTCCTCCTGATTGTTCATCTGTGATGCAGCTGTGCCCAAGACTGCAATCATTTCTGCCTAAGTCAGGTTGGCATACACCAGCCCTTTAGCCTGGCACATCTCAGCCAACTAGCTACTTGTAAGCTTGCCATACTCCTCTCCTGACATGCTTGCCTGCTATGAAACTCTGAATGTTCACTGTGTGGCTGATTGTGAGTACAGACATATTCCTTAGTCACCCCTGTTTGCAGGCTATAGGAATTCAATATCCACCCCACTGAATCCTAATATGTAGATCACCACTACAAGCCAATTAATATGTGATGTGGATATCCTGCCACTGCCAACCAATTAATATGTGACACCCTAATATTGGTCCAGTAATTAAGGAGCCTTAATCCTCACCACTGGCAACTGTGGGGGCTGTACACCCTGGGAGGATGATAAATACACACATAGTAAAGTACAACTTCTCTTAAGAGCATACAGAAATCACAGTCAGTCTGAGGCTGGTTTCTCCCTCTTTCTCCAGATCCCCAATGACACTCCACTGGCACATCTATAGGGTTGGGATCTCAGCTGAGTGGCTAAACCAAGATCCCCAGTACCCTCTCTGTCCAACCAGTACTTTGTGTCCCTGCCCATGTAGCTGACACACAACATCTTTGAAATTTGATTTATACACACACACACACACACACACACACACACACACACACACACACACACACACACACTCCTGGGAAAGGCTGGCACAGGTTTACTAGCTATGCCCCCTTCTGCCCAGACTATAATGTAGTTTCTACTGCCATCAGCCACTATTTATCAGCTACTGTAAGGCCCTTAACAAAGGGTGTCCAATCCATCTGTGTAATGTTACTATAAATCCAAATGTTAGTCTGACCAAGAGCAAGGCTATTTAGGATGGCCTGTACAGTGTCACCAAATAGATATGCAAGTACTTTAAAAGCTTAAATATCTCTAAACAGACCAGTTACAATTAAGAGGTTTATGTATAGTTAATAAGAAATAATAAAAGAACAATACAATACTCAGTAAGTAATCAGTTATATGAGAGTTCAAAATCATAGGCAATATTTAAAACAACTTTGCAGGACAGTCTCAAATAAATAAAGAAAACATCTAAGCTATGCTTTAATATCTTATATGAATCTAAAAGAGTTACAATGCCTTCGAAACTTACTTACAGAACAACATGCAGGCAGAAGTGATGAGTAGATGTTTCTAGGTCCAAGACAAGGTACACAATGCACAGTCTCTCTCTCTCTCTCTCTCTCTGTCTCTGTCTCTGTGTTGTTAAATTAATATGAAATATTACTGCTAGGTTAGCTTGGATGGCATCACCTTTTGTCACCTGACTTTAGTTCCCAAGCTAAACCCCCATTGTCAGGATTAACATAAATTTAGCATTTCCCTGTGAAAAATACATATCTCTCAGCTCTTTGCAGATCCTGGAAGTTATAAAACAATAAAACACTTCTAAATCTCAAACCTAATTACTTCTCTTTCAAGACAATACAAAACAACTTCCAGCTCTAGACATTGTGTCTGCTACTGCACTGGAACTGATAGATAACATCCACTGTTTATGGCCCAGCAATTATAAAAACAATTTAATTTCAACTATTTTCTCTGAATTTTCAAGTTAACCTCCTGTGTTCCAATTTCCATTAAAACAAATACATCTAAACAGTCACAGTAGTGCAGGTACAGTCCTGTTCTATTCCAATAGGGCATGCTGTGGTTACATTTTAGCTCAATTCTTTATAAATACTTCTCTATAAATCATATAAATATTCACAAATGACATAGAATTATTTACAAAATTTCCAATAGCTGGCCTGGCAGTGTGACAGCAAGTTCTGATACACATCCAAAAACTGCTTCAGAACACACGCTAATAACAACTAAAATAAAAATGTATGGTAATGAAATAAAAATTAGCATGGCCGGCCTTAGGCATAGGTGAACTTGGTGGCCACCTAGGGCACCACTCTAGGAGGGGCACCTTTTTGGATTTATTTGTTTATTTTTTTTGTAGTAAAGAAATGTTTTTTTTTTTAAACATGTTGAATGAATACAGGAAAAAAACTGAAGAATAAGACAAACTATGAGAAAAAGGAAGAAAAAAGTACTCTGGATGGTGTAAGTAGACCTGGATGATGGCACCAGGCGGTGTGGCAAGGGGTGCTGTGGAGCCCTTTTGCCTAGGGCACTAGTTGACTAAAGGCTGTCCATGAAAATGAGACACTGACACTTCCCCACCTAACTGTTAAACAGTGAGGAATTTAAGGAATTGGTAGTGGAAATTATCTGGAAGTTATTAAGTAAGATAGAAAATTTTCAAAAACTACAGCTATGCAGTAGAATAAAATGAAAGCAGAGTTTAAAAATAGGGTAGAAACAAAAGAAAAATAGATATTTAGGAAATAGCAAGAATTATTTAGAGGGACTGACAAAGGTTAAAGTATTGCAGAATAGGGGAAATCTCATAGAAACATAGTGCAAGTGCAAAGTGCTAAAGAGGAAATGAGGGACTACATGGATAATATGCATGATTTTAGAAAGATTGCTGTTAAGCAACTGTTTTTTGATAATTCCCCTAGAGCACAAAAGCCTTTTGCACAATGGCTGTGGCAACAGAATGTAGACAGCCATTGTGCAAACCTGTGACAAGGAAAATAACCAGGCATCCTGTAGAGGTATTAAAATATTTTACAAATTTTATGAAAATCTATATAAAGCAGAGAACTGTGGAAATCAAGAAAAAGTAGAAATGAAAATGTTTATGCAAGACAAGTATGTCATGGTTAAAGGCGGATGAAGCTCAATTTTTAATGGTTAGGATAGGATGAGATGAGATAAAAATGGTAATGTATAACCAATCTACAGAAAAGTCTCCAGGAATAGATGGCATTCCTGTGGAAGTTTGGAAGCTGGGAGGGAAGAAATTGATGAAGATCTGGATGGTTTTGTTTAACAGAATTAAAGTTGAGAAGCACTAACATCCTTGGTGGCTGTAATATCTAAAGATGGTAAAGACGCATCAGATCCAGCAAAATATATTTCAATTCTAAACCATGATTATAAAGTGTTTAGGCCTATAATGGCTAAAAGAATGGCAAAGATGATGTAAAAATTGATAGATACAGAACACTGTGGATTTGTGGAGGGGAGGTAAACATTTGACAACATTAATAGAACAATAATGATCCAGAATTAAATAAAATGTACAAAAATATCACTATCACCGGTGGATCTTGATGCAGAGATAGCATTTGAAAGAGTAAGCTGGGATTTTGTGAGTAGGGTAATGGAAGCATTTGCATTCCCTGACACAATAATAAGGATAATAAGGATGATATATGAAGGATCAGAGGTGAAAATTAAAGTGATGGGTTTTCTCTAAGTTCTGTTTGAACACAGGAGCCAGGCAGGGGTGTCTTCTTTCCCCTTTGTTATTTGCGTTATATTTAGAGCCATTGGAAAAGAAAGTAAGGGACTCAGAAATTCAAGGATATAATCAGTATGGTAATCAAAAAATTGGGCTTCATTTGCAGATGATATTATATTGTACCTGATAAAACCAGAAAATGACATTTCAGTGTTACAGAACAATCTAAGACAGTTCCAAGTCTTTTTGGGATACAAAATTAATGAAGATAAACAATGGCAATAACTGTAAACTATGTACACACAAACAAATGGGTTCAGTGATACCCATACTTATGGGGACATAATAAAATGAGGTATGTAGGAGTATGGGTTAAAAAGGATTCTGTTATGGCAGATAAGGATATGTGGGAAGAGACTAAACAAAACGTAATACAAAAATTGAGAAACAGGTAGCTCTGTTTTATAGATATGTATAGCAAGTAAAGCAGTGAAAATGTTTTTATTCCCTTTAGTTTTATCCGCAGGTCAGACATATTTTTATCAACCAAAGAAGCTGTGGATAGCAATTAATAAAGAGATGAAGGATCTTATCTGGGAGGGGAAGAGGGCAAGAGTCACATGGGATAAGTTGATTTTTCTAACAGAACAAGGTGGTTTGGGATTACTTGATTTGAAAGGGTATTTTAAAGCTACACAGTTAAGGCTCCTATACATAGCACAACCAGAAAGCTATAAGTCAAAGTGGAAAGGGATGATGATGAAATGGGGGGGGGGGCAAGAAATGAGAGGAGATTGAGATTTTGGATGCAGAGCCTTAAGGAGAATAACAATAACCATAAATCATAATGTATTGGAAAGCAGCAGAAAATATTCTAAGAACTAAGCCAACAAGTGAATGGAGAAAGGAGATTCTGCCAATATGGATGACTGCAGTTAGAGGTACATAGAATAGTCAAGAGGGAGTTGACATTTACTTGAATAAACTGGAAAAGGAACCAAGGTATTAGAAGCAAATAATTGAGAAGGAAAGGTAATATAATGGGAAGACTCCAATAATACATTTGGACTGCAGGCTAGAGATTGCCTTCCCTATCAAGGACTGATATCAGAGTATAAGCAAAGAAAAAGGAATAGGGGGATCCTAAGTGAAAGACCAACTCTGGTGCAGTTTTTATTAGAATCTGGAACAGAATACTCCCTGCTATTTTATGAATATAATACTCTGTATGATTTTGGTTGTTTTCCTTAAGAGACTGCATCCAAAATCCTAATCTCTCCTTATTTCTTGAGCTTCCTCCCTATGTCAGCATCATTCCTTTCCACTTTGAATTATAGTTTTCTGCTTGTGCTATGTATAAGAGCCTTAACTGTGTTGCTCTAAAATACCCCCTCAAATTAAGTAATCCTAGTCCACCTTGTTCTATTAGTAGAATCATCTTATCCCACTTGACCCTTGCTATCTTCTCTTCCCAGATAAAATCCTTTAACTCTTTTTTACTTGCTATCCACAACTTCTCCTCTGGTTGATAAAAGTATGGCTGACCTGTGTACAGGGGTGGTTCGTGCTATTGGACTGCAGGACTGCAGCCCCCCAGCTGTAAAATTACATTAAAATAAAAAGAAAAAACAGAAAAACAAAATAAAAAACAAACACAAATCCCAGAACTTCACCCATGCATGTTCACGACATTCCCGGAATCCGGACTGCTGATGAACCAGTGTGTGGAGCATGCGCACAGGAATCTGGACTGCTGGTGAACCAGTCCAGTTTAGGAAGACAGAATTCAGGCAACAGAGATCCCAGAAGTCTATGCAGTTACAACTGTGTAGACTGGAAGGGGATGGGACTGCAATGTCTGCAGGCTGGGTAGCTTGCTCTCGCAGGAAGAGGAAGGACTTTGTTCTTGCAGGGCTTTTTTGAAACAACTGAGCTCCTTGCTGCTGCAGGAATTTAATGAAGGGCTTTTGAAACCTGTACTGGACCCCTTTTAATGAAGCTGACTCAGGTAGGGTGTATATGTGTGTGTGTGTGTGTGTGTGTGTGTGTGTGTGTGTGTGTGTGTGTGTGTGTGTATGTAAATCCCAAGGTAAATATACCTGGTGGCTAGAGAGAACTCAGGAAATATACCTGGTAGTGGCTAGACACAAACCCTGTACATTGGGAGCAGGTAGCAAGAGCTTAAATTCCCTACCCACCACTACTTGTGAAATGTTTGCCTCCTATTTTTGTTTTTGTGAAATTTTTGCCTCATATTTTTGTTCTGTTCCTCATAACATCTGTGGTTTTCTGGATTTTGAATTAACTAAATAATGACAGGCATTTGAATTTCAGACTTCATATTCTTAAGAAAGTACATGGTAATGCAAAACCTTTTATTCTAGCAATTTTCTGTTTATAAGATCAATATTTGAAATCTGTATCTATTTTTGGGGCTGTATTCCCCCATTATTGGCTTTGCCAAGGTTTTTTGTGCTAAGAGTTTGAGAGCTATGGTGAGAACTGAATTCACTGAATGATAGCCATTTAAGTTTCAGTGTACCTGTCTTTCAAGAAACAGCTGATTTGGAGTAGTGGTATTTTGCTTTGACTGTAGTACACAGGTTCCTGGGTTCAAGACTTTGTAGTGAAATGCATGGTGGTAACACAGCATTTTATTCTAGCAACTTTCCAAGATTATACAAGCAATGTTTAAAATGTGTCCCTAGTTTTCGGGCTTTTGTTCCCCCCTATAAATTGTCTTTTTCCAGATTTCTTGTGCTTCAGAGTTGAGAGCTACAGTTGAGTGTCGAGTGGATTTTACAAGGAGCTGAGAGCTTGAAGAGAAGTTTAGTGCTGCTTATGCTGAGTCTGCTTGTATTGTTAATAGCACAACAGGTAGTGTACTTTCTTTTGATGCAGAAGGCTGTAGGTTCTACTCCCACAGTATATAGATGCATTGCTGATACTGTACTGTGTTGTACTTTTAAAGGGGGTGGATACTGCAGTCCTGAGAATCTCCTCTTTGGCGGAGATACCTAGTAATGATGAACCTGTTATCAGTTTGCCATCCATTCCCTATTGCAATATTACTAGCTTATCATTTTTTTAATGTAACATAGGCAATTTATTCCTCAAGGGCAACAGGCACTTTATTTATAGATGAAACAATGAAATATAAAGTTGTTTGCTAGCGGTAACCTCTTCATTAGTTATAAATCTCTTTAATGTGGAATTATTCAGATGACTTTTTCTTCTGCAGAAATTGTGCATGTTTAAATGCCCTCCAACAAGTGTACTGTATTTCCGGATACTGGCTAAGGCTCTTGCCACCCCTATAGTGCCTTTTTTAGGCAAAATTCAAATGACAAATTCACCACCATAACAAGTACAAGCAAGCAAAATCTGAGGGTAATGCTACTTAATGCTAGAAGTCTAAACCTCAAAATGCACTCACTCGAGGCACTCCTTAAAATGGAGAACATCAACATCTGTGCAGTGACAGAGACCTGGTTCAGGGCTCCAGAGAGCACCCCTGCATTACCAGGCTATAATTCATACCACACCTTTCGGCCACCTAACCTGAACCGAAGCACTAAAGGTGGAGGCATGTCCATATTCATTAAGGATATCCACACCTCCAGGCTAGTTGCTCAGCATAATGCATCCGAGATTATCCAAGTGCAACTAACTCTGTGCAAGGCCGCAATCCAAATTGTAGCTTGCTACAGATCCCCCACCATGCCCCAGGATTCCCACTCCTCATTTCTTGATACACTGGAAAATATTAGGGTACAACCTAAGACCCTAATAATGGGCAATTTCAACTACCCCACCATTAACTGGGAAAACTACTCATGTACCAACTCTTGTGCTCAATGTTTTCTGGAATTCATAAATTCCAATGCCTTGGATCAACTTATCCGCACCCCCACCAGGGGCAAAAATATCCTACACCTGGTCATTACCAACACGGGCAACCGGTGTTCCACACCAGAGGTCAATTCTTCGTTGGTCAGATCCGACCACAAGCAAATCACCCTAGACATCCACATCCCACCCCACCCCCCATTAGGGAAACCACCATAAAAAATTTCTCCAAAGCCAACTTCACGCTTCTTAAGACAGAAGTGGCAAACTTCACGACACCCATGCTGATAAACAATAGAGGTACGACTGCTGAATCCTATACAATTGCACTTTATAAGCACTTACACAAGTGCATGGATTGTGCAATCCCTAACAGAACCAAGATGCTATCCTCCAAAGAAAGGAAGCCAATCTGGTGGTCCCCTGCTATAAACAAACTCTACAAAATAAGAAAGAGACTGTTGCCAAAAAGAGTAAAATCCCATGATTGGAGGGACTCTGTGGTCAGCCTGAGTAAGAAGTTGAGATCCGTCATAAAATCCTCCAAAGCTAGTTATGAAAACAAAATCACCACTGATTCTAAAGACAACCACAAAGCATTCTATAGCTATGTCAAAAATCTCAACGGCAACACTCAGATCTGCTCTGAGTTACAGCACAATGGCACTAAATATACAGAACCAACTGATATTGCCAACATCCTGGCAGATAGGTTCAGTGCTAACTTTACCCCTCTCTCATCCCCTAAAGGGCCCATCTCTATACCGGAAGAATGCAAAGTTCCTGTAATCACGGCTGCACAGGTAAAAAACACACTCTCCAAAGCCAAGAACACAGCATCCATGGGACCTGACAACATCCCAGGCTGAATTCTACATGAACTACAGGATGAACTGGCACCCTACCTAAGTACCATGTTCAATCTTAGCCTCACCTCAGGCTTTGTGCCCACTTAATGTCAACGGTTATCCCACTCCACAAAGGGGGAGCCACCACGGACCCTGGAAACTACCACCCCATTAGCCTGACAAGCCTGGTCTGCAAGGCTATGGAACGTATCATCGTGGAACTTATAAACAATGACATTGATAATCTCCAAATTCTGGACCCTACCCAGTTCGAGTTTGTAAAAGGCAGATCATGTCTCCTAAATCTGATAGACTTTATTGAAGTGGTCAGCAAAGCCGTAGATGAGGGTAAGGTGGTTCACACAGCCTATCTAGATCTCGCCAAAGCTTTCAACACCATCCCCCACTCTGGAATTATAGATAAACTCAATAAACTAGGTATAAATCCCTATGTCACAAGATGGGTTGCCAACTGGCTCACTGACAGAACCCATACTGAGAAAGTAGCAGACTCTAAATCCAGCTTCAGACCAGTGACAAGTGGAGTACCACAGGGTTCAGTCCTAGGTCCTCTCCTGTTTGGTATCTACTTCTCTGAAGTACAGGCTAACACAGAAGGTCTTTGGCTAACAAAGTTTGCAGATGACTGCCAACTAGGAGCCATAATCAAAACTCCTAATGATGTGGACATCCTACAAAAGGGCCTCACTGAGACAGATGCCTGGTGTCAAAGCCATGGCCTCAAGCTCAATGCCAAAAAGTGCATTGTCATCCCTTTTGGTAAAAACTCTGTACCTCTGAACTACCACATAAGTGGTAGTCTACTTAACACCAAAAGTGTGATAAGAGACCTTGGGACACAGGTGGACAGTAGTCTCACCTTTGATAATCACATTGCCGCAGTAGTCAGGAAATCCTTCTACAAAGCACATCTCATCACAAAAGGTTTCTCATGCAGGAAAAAGAGGTCATTGTTCCCCTCTACTCATCACTCATTAGACCCATTATAGAGTACAATGCCCCTTTTGGTATGTACCTCATAAGACATCTACGACAACTGGAAAGGCCACAGAAATACCTCACAAAGAGGATTACTGGCCTCAAACAGATGCCCTACGCAGACTGTCTCAAAAAAATCCAGGTTTACTCTCCTCAGAGGCAATCTCTGCCTAACATACAAAGCTATGTCAAACCCAGAGCTGTTGGACATGCTCCATGTAAAGAAATCCCAATCCCTCTGAGCTACACGCTCTGTGGACCTAAACCTTGTCACCACAATAAACATAACATGCTGGAGGGATAGATTTCTGTCTCAGAGACTTCCCATACTCTGGAACAAACTACCTATCTATATCAAACAAAGCTTCTCATTAGCACTCTTCAAGAGAAATCTTGATGATTGGATGGGAGATAGGAAATTCACCCCGGTGATTACTTCTGTGGCTCTGCTTGACAGGGGCACAGGAAAATAATTTTCTTGTGTGTCAAAAGCCAGGGCACGGTTTGGCTAGGCTTATGTAGGCCCTAGGGCCAACAGCCTAGTACCTACCTATGAGCCTATGAACAAGGAATATAATTTACTACATTCAGGAAGGTGTATCAAAGAATGCATGTATGTTTCCTGTGCAGGGGGCCTATGATTTGAAAGCCCAAAGTTAATCTGTATCTGCCACTGGCCAGATGTATTTTCTTTTAATGTGGATTTCAATGCTGTTTCAATGAATGTGAGTTTCAAGGGCAGAGACGTTTTACTGCTAAGTCTATTTTCATTGTGGGACTGCATTGCTTTGTTTAGCAGATGTCTGTTAGTGTTTGTGCTGTAAAATGTAAAATAAAACTTTTAAATGAAATCCAAATCATTGCAGAAGTAAAGCAGTATGCATATTACAGTGTTTATGGTAAATGGGGCAAAATAGCCAAGTAATGGGACATTGGGATAGCTGCAGGGGGGAGGCCCCATATGACCATGATTTTGTGAGGGGGGAAGGGCGGCAAACACAGACAGCCCCAGCTGAACTAAACCTCTTAACTGTCCAGATTTTTGTAGAATGAATAGATTTTTGCTTCTTATTTTTGGTTTGTTCCTCATAAAATTTGTGGTTTTCTGGCATATCATTTACGAATGAAGTCACTAAATAATGACACATTGAGTTCCAGACTTCATACCCTTCAGAAAAATGCATGATAAAGTGAGACCTGTTATTCTGTCAACTAAGTTTACACAAGAGCAATTTTTAGTACTGGTTGTATGTTCTCCCAATATATTTGGCCTTGTCTAGATTTCCTGCATTAAGAGGTTGAGAGGTACATGCAAATAAATCACTTTACAGAATTAGGTATATCCAAACTTCTCAACTATCTGCGATTTTGGCTCAAAATGTTGCTCTCCCCCTAATAATCCCTCTGCAAAATGGCAAATTTGTAAGAAAATGTGGAGGGTTTACAATTAATAAATAATTGCAAAGATCAGAGATATAGATTACTTTTAATTTCAGAAATGCATGTAGATTCTCTTATTTTGTCAGCTGCTCAAGTTAACAGTACTAATATTTAAAAAGTGTCCCTTTTTTGACAGGTTCCCAGCTGTATTGTGTGTCTATTTTATATTTTTGCATCACATTTTTGGTCCGTTTTTCATACACTTGTGGTTTTCTGATAAATTAGTGGCTAATCATTAAAGATTGAAGTTAGAAAATAATGACAGATGAGTTTCAGATTTCATACTCTTCAGAAAATTCATACTAATGCAAGTTTATAAGAGCAACATTTAAAAATTGTCCTTGGTTTTGGGCCTTTGTCCCACTTCTGGTTATGGCTTTGTCCAGATTTCTTGCTGAGGCTGAGAGGTATGACAAATGTGTCAGGGCTATCACCGTTAGTCAGAGACATTTCAAATTGTGACATACTTGTTGCACCCCACTCCTCCACATAGTGACTCTGGATGTGTCCAAGCAAGGCAAGGAGCAGTTATGCAGTGTAAGTGTACACAGTATCCCCCCATCCAAGGTAGACACAAGTACTACTGTGGCTTTTCATCTTTCCTTGATTTTGCAGAATGTTCTGGTTTTCTGTCATATTTTTATACTGTTGATTTATGTTTCTTCTTATTCAGAAAATGCATGTTGTTGCAGTGCCTGTTGCTCTGTGTTTAAGTAGCAATGCTTTAATGACCATCAGGTAAGCTTGTCTGAGACTGTAAGATGCAAGTAAGCTTTAATAAGCATACTGTTAAAGAATTACCAACATTGAAAGCCTTTCTGTTGTTGCCATGCAGAGAATATTTACATAACTAGATAGCATATAAGCCTTAGGTATTGAAATGCATATGACAGTATTTGCAATAAAGGACAGGATTATAGTATTTTTAGAAGCTTGTTACATTTTTTGGAGACTTGCAGTCATCTTAGCAGGCTTTACCCATAAACTAAACAGGATTACAGCATTTTTAGAAGCTCATTACATTTGTTGCAGACTTGCAGTCATCTTTGCAAGCTTTACCCGTAAACTAAACAGAATGCCAATCTATCATATGTGGTCCATAACCTGTGCAGTAATCCTTTAAGAAATTTATCTTGAGCTTGTTTCTTGTTTGCTGCTCATTTTTTTACTTTTATCATGTTTACCCCATGAAGCAACTAGATAGTTGTTGTCAGGCAGCAGGTTTTTTTTGGATAAGAAACATTTTTACAAGTTGGGGTATCACAGAGATTGCTACTTTCAGCATGTTACTTGGTACTTTTATAAAGCTGAATATAAATTATAATTGGAACTGCAGTGCAAGGAGAACTGGTTTGAGTTGAGTGCTGCTTGTTTTTTTATACTTGATTTTTACTGACATTCCAGTAATGTATTTAAAAAGTAATTTATTTTTTCATGCCTCACAGCCTTTTTGTTTCCATCTAGATATTAAGTAAGCTGTCATGTAGCCAATGCATTGAAATATTTTTTTTCTTCTACAATTAATTTTGTCTTGAGTGGACTCTCATAATGATGGTTTGGCACCCAAGGCAGCGTATTTTAAAGTCCCAGTTTTTGTGTTTTTTAGCATAGCTCCATACCTTTCTAGTTGGTCACACCCCTTCCCATTGGCCCCACCCATTCAGCTGTCTCCTGCAGTTCCCCTTTGATTTGAAATCACCAGCCACCACTGCACTGTGTATAAGACTAAAGGGACTAAAAACATTTTAATGGCTTGTATCTTAGTATCCATATCCATATAACAAAACTTCCAGTTTCTCAATTTTTGTATTATCGTCTGTTTAGTCTCTTTCCACATATCCTTAGTTGCCACCACAGAGTCATTTCTAATCCATACTCCTAAATATTTCATTTTAACATGTCCCCATAAATATAGATATTGTTGGACCAATTTGTGTGTGGGTACATAATTTACTGCTATTGCTTTTGTTTTAGCTTCATTAATTTTGTATCCCAAGAAGATTTGAAACTGTCTTAAAATGTTCCACAATACTGTAATGTCCCTTTCTGTTTTGTCATGTATAAAATGATATCATCTGCAAATAGAGCCAGCTTTTCCTGGCTATCATACCAATTTTAGCCTTGAATTTCTGAATCCCTTATTTTCTTCAATGGTTCTAAATATAATGCAAACAACAAAGGGGAAATCGGACACCCCTGCCTGGTTCCTCTATTCAAGCATAAATTATCGGAGAGGACCCCACCCACTTTAATTCACACCTCCAATCCCTAATATATTCTTCTAATCAACCTTATAATTGTATTAGGGAAAGCAAATGCTTCCATGCCCTACTCATGAAGTCCCAGTCTACTCTGCCAAATGCTTTCTCTGCATCAAGACCCACCAATAAAAGTGGTGCTTTCTTATATTCTGCTTCCCTCTGGATCATCAATTGTATGTTAATATTGTCAAGTGTTTGCCTCTCTCCACAAAACTCACCGATTCATATCTATCAATCCTGATATCACTTTTGCCATTCTTTTAGCCATTACAAACATAAACACTTTATAATCATGGTTTCGTTTTGAAATAGGCCTGTATGAAACTGGATCCAATGGATCTTTACCCTGTTTAGGTATTACCATTACCACTGCCTTCTTCCAGGATGCTGATAGTTCTCCTCCTCTTAAAATATTGTTAAACAAAACCTTCCAGATCTTTATCATATTTTGCCTCCTAGCTTCCAAGCTTCTACAGGAATACCATTTATTCCCGGGGACTTACCAGTAGGTTGGTTATACATAGCCATTTTACCTCATCCCTTCCTATGCAAACTGTTAATAATTGAGCCTAATCTACCTCTAGCTTTGGCATATTTAATTCTTCCATAAACATTTCCATTTGTACCTTTTCTTGATCTCCGTATTTCTCTGCTTTATACAAATTTTCATAAAATTTCCAAAATATTTCTAATACTTCTACAGGGTTTCTTGTTATCTTTCTTGTCATAGGCTCCCTAAGCTTGGTGACTGTCCTTTCCACTATTTGTCGCCTGAGTTGTTGTGCTAGAAGTTTTTGTACTCTAGAATTGTTATCAAAAAACAGTTGCTTAACAGCAATCTTTCTAAACTCATGCATATTATCGAGGTAATCCCTTATTTTCTGTTTAGCATTCTGCACCCTTTTCTTGTTCTGAGAGCTCCCCCCATTTTGCAATACTTTAACATTTGTCAATCCCTCTAAATAATTCTTGTTACTGTTTAGCCATATCTCCCTTTCTATTTCCAACTTAGTTTTAAACTCCACTTTAATTTTATCCCACTCCTTAGCTATGTTTTCAGAAGATAAATCTATCTTCTCTAGTAGCTCATGAATTAATTCCACAACCCATTCCTTAAATTTCTCTCTTTTCAGCTGGTAGGTGGGAAAGCGCCAGTGTCTTATTTTCATTTCATTACCATGTGTTTTTATTTTAGTTATTATTGGTGCATGATCTGAAATAGTTATTGGGTGCATTTCAAGACCTTCAGTTAAATGCACATGTTCCTGTGAGATATAAAATCTATATAGCCTAGCCCAGTTTTTGCATCTCGGTGAGTAATATGTAAATTCACTCCCGAACTCCTAGTACTGAATTCACATCTTCCATGCCAAACATTTTCATAAATGTTTTCAGAAATCTACCCTCCCTTGTTATATTTTCCTTTCTAGGCCTGCTAGGCACATCTTCACTGTTGCAAACCAAATTCCAGTCTCCACGTATAAGTAATATTCATAGGTTCATAGGTTCATAAGTAAGTACTAGGCATCGGCCCTAGGGCCTATACAAGCCTAGCCAAAAAGGTACCCTGGCTTTCGCCACCCAAGACAATTATTTTCTTGTGCCCCTGTCAAGCAGAGCCACAGAGGTGATCCCCAGGGTGAATTTCCTATTTTCCATCTAATCATCAAGATTGTTCTTGAAGAGTGCTAATGAGGAGCTTTTTTTGATATAGATAGGTAGTTTGTTCCAGAGTATGGGAAGTCTCTGGGACAGGAATCTATCCCTCCAGAATGTTCTGTTTATTGTGGTAACAAGGTTTAGGTACCTAGAGCACGTAGCTTGGAGGGATTGGGATTTCTTTAAGTGGAGCATGTCCAACAGCTCTGGGTTTGACATAGCTTTGCATGTTAGGCAGAGATTGCCTCTGAGTAGGTGATATGTGATGGAGTAAAGCTGGTGTTTTTTGAGACTGTCTGCGTAGGGCATCTGTTTGAGGCTGGTAATCCTCTTTGTGAGTTATTTCTGCGGCCTTTTCAGTTGTTGTAGATGTCTTGTGAGGTACATACCAAAAGGGGCATTGTACTCTATAATAGGTGTAATGAGTGATGAGTAGAGGGGAACAATGACCTCTTTTTTCCTGGATGAGAAACCTTTTGTGATGAGATATGATATGCAGAAGGATTTCCTGACTACTGTGGCGATGTGATTATCAAAGGAGAGACTACTGTCCACCTGTGTCCCAAGGTCTCTTATCGCACTTTCAGTATTAAGTAGACTACCACCTATGTGGTAACTCATGGGTACAGAGTTTTTACCAAAGGGGATCACAATGCACTTTTTGGCATTGAGCTTGAGGCCATGGCTTTGAAACCAGGCATCTGTCTCAGTGAGGCCCTTTTGTATGATGTCCACATCGTTAGGAGTTTCAATTATGGCTCCTAGTTTGCAGTTATCTGCGAACTTCATTAGCCAAAGAACTTCTGTGTTAGCCTGTACTTCAGAAAAGTAGATACCAAATAGGAGAGGACCCAGGACTGAACTCCCAACTTAGAAGGATGTAAGCTACCTGTCCTGCCACAACAGTGCAGACCACAAACCTTCTTAATGTAAAACAACTGGTCTGAAGCCCAAGTGCTTCAACCAAAGGCTTAGAATAGCAGTTACAATTTAATCAGGCTACTAACAAGCAGTAATAAATGCAGCAGAATAAATGCAATAAAGCAGGAAAAAACACAAATACGGTAAAAGCAGATGAATAAAGTGTAATTTTTTTTATATAACAATAGAAAATGAGCAGACAGATTTAAACAAATTACCCAATTAGCCAGTAAAAGAGCTCAAAACTGAGCCCTGTTCCAGCAGTCTTCAATCAGACAAGTTCTAACTGCACACTCCTGCCACTGGGGTGCAGGGGAATCTTCTCCAAAAAAGATGGCCTGGATTAGTGCTCAAGTTATACAAACAAAGCTAGATTCAGCATCCCTGAATCTAGTCTATGATACAGCAAACAAGGTACACCAATTTCAGAAAGAAACAGTTCAGATAAGCAGGCACAATAATCCTTTAACCAGAAATTCCTAGCTCAGAAGGGCAGAATCTAACCTCTCCTCCCACAAGAGTGCAGACCGCAAACCTTAATGTAAAATAACTGGCCTGAAGCCCAAGTGCTTAAACCAGAACTAATACACTTTTAGAATAACAGACACTGAGCCTTTAATCAGCAATTCCCAGTTTAGAAGGATGTAAGTTAACTGTCCTGCCACAACAGTGCAGACCACAAACCTTCTCAATGTAAAACAACTGGTCTGAAGCCCAAGTGCTTAAACTGAAAGGCTTAGAATAACAGTTATAATTTAATCAGCCTACTACCAAGCAGTAATAAATGCAGCAGAATAAATACAACTGAGTACTTCTAAGAAGAGGCAAAAGCAAAATAAAGTGCAACTTTTTTTTTTTTTAGTAAAGTGCAAGGAGAGAGGAAGGAGGAGCCAGAAGTTAAGAACCTAAGTGGGTTAGCCTTCTCCAGTGTTCTCTCTGTATTAAGTAGAGTGAACACCATGAATAAGGGAGGCGGTGTAGCTATAATATTTAAACATCATCTAAACATCCAGATCTTAAAATCATCAGCTCCACAAATAGGCAATGAAGAAATAATATATACCAACCTCAAAATAAACCAAAACAAAACCATCAACATAATTGGATGCTACTTCCCACCTGGCCAAACCATCCCTCCACTAGAAAACCTCCTCAGCTGGTCTACCCACCATCTCCCTCAAGAAACTATCATTTTAGGTGATTTCAATATTGACTGGCAATCCTGTTCTGGCAACCATCCAACCCATCATGTAAACCTTCATGGCTTCACCCAACTAGTCCAGTCATCAACCAGGATAAATAAAAACTCCAACAAGCACACTACCCTGGATTGGATACTAGTCAGTAAGAGCCCCCAGTCATATATAACAGGCTGCTTATCAGATAGCCTCAGTGATCACTCCCCAACATTCCTACTCAAAAAATACCTATACCAAGCTAAACCTGTCATCTACCGACAAATACGTAAAAAACTAAACTTTAACCCACTCACATTCATCTCATCCCTCAAAGAATGTAACTGGCATCCTCTAAAGTACCTCAATCTTGATGACACAGTTGAATTTTTTAATACTACCTTCCTGAGCATCCTTAATTACCATGCCCCCATAAGACTTTCCAGAACCAAAGCACAACCCTCCCCATGGCTACAGAAAACCACTAAGTCAGAAATGAAAAACAGAAATAAAGCCTGGGAGCACTGGTGCAAAACCGAAACCCCCTCAACTAGACAGAAATTCCTAGAACTACGCAATAGAGTCAAAAAGCTAATAAAACAGAACAAATTCCAATACTACCAGTCTGCCCTAGACTCCTCCCAACACAGCCCCAAACAATTCTGGTCCTCCATAAACTCCATCCTCCACCCAGGTAAAGTCAGTACCCTTCCTCCTAACATCCCTCACTCCTCAGAAAATATTGCTACCTCATTCAACACACACTTCACACAAACCATACTATCACTAGCTAAATAACACAACCCCCCTCCCCCAACCCACACCTTCAACTAGTAATCTCCCCACTGCCTTCTCTTTTTCTCCTGTACCTACATCCAACATAAAAAAACTCTTAACTAAACTTAATCCCACCAAATTAGCAACAGACAACCTCCCAAGTGAATACCTACAAATCGCAGCTGATGCTCTGGCCTACCCAGTATCCATCTTGATTAACCGATCTCTGTCAGAAAGTTACGTTCCCACACTGTGGAAAGTATCACATATAATTCCCCTCCACAAAGGCGGACCCTCCACAGAACTAACCAATTACTACCCATAGCACTCTCCAAAATACTAGAGAGATGCATACACTCTCAGGTCTCAGACTACCTCCTTACTAACAACCTCCTTTCCAATACTCAGCATGGTTTCTGACCAAACAATAGCACCACCACTGCCTTACTCTCCTTTACTAACACTATCCTTCAGCATAAAAACAATGACTATCTCTTCTCTGCTACTTTCCTAGACCTATAAAAAAAAAAAAAAAAAAAAAAAAAAAAAGAAACACAAAAAAAAAAAAAAAAAAAAAAAAAAAAAAAAAAAAAAAAAAAAAAAAAAAAAAAAAAAAAAAAACAAAAAAAAAAAAAAAAAAAAAAAAAAAAAAAAAAAAAAAAAAAAAAAAAAAAAAAAAAAAAAAAAAAAAAAAAAAAAAAAAAAAAAAAAAAAAAAAAAAAAAAAAAAAAAAAAAAAAAAAAAAAAAAAAAAAAAAAAAAAAAAAAAAAAAAAAAAAAAAAAAAAAAAAAAAAAAAAAAAAAAAAAAAAAAAAAAAAAAAAAAAAAAAAAAAAAAAAAAAAAAAAAAAAAAAAAAAAAAAAAAAAAAAAAAAAAAAAAAAAAAAAAAAATTTTTTTTTTTTTTTTTTTTTTTTTTTTTTTTTTTTTTTTTTTTTTTTTTTTTTTTTTTTTTTTTTTTTTTTTTTTTTTTTTTTTTTTTTTTTTTTTTTTTTTTTTTTTTTTTTTTTTTTTTTTTTTTTTTTTTTTTTTTTTTTTTTTTTTTTTTTTTTTTTTTTTTTTTTTTTTTTTTTTTTTTTTTTTTTTTTTTTTTTTTTTTTTTTTTTTTTTTTTTTTTTTTTTTTTTTTTTTTTTTTTTTTTTTTTTTTTTTTTTTTTTTTTTTTTTTTTTTTTTTTTTTTTTTTTTTTTTTTTTTTGATCCACTTGGGAGCGTGCTATTTGTGGGTTTAATTATTAGTTTTTATTTGAGAGGTCGGAAAAAATGATTCTTTGAAGTTGGTTGGAGGATTTTTTACAGTATAGTATGTTTGGTAAGGTGTGTTGCATATATTGGATAGTTTAGAGAGTACTACTTTCTGGTATATTTATGGAGGACCAGAATTGTTTGGGGCTGTGTTGTGAGGAGTCTAGGGCAGACTGGTAGTATTGGGATTTGTCCTGTTTTATTAGCTTTTTGACTCTATTGAGCGGTTCTAGGAATTTCTGTCTAGCTGAGGGGGTTTCGGTTTTGCACCAGTGCTCCCATGCTTTATCCCTGTTTTTCATTTCTGACTTAGTGGTTTTCTGTAGCCATGGGGAGGGTTGTGCTTTGGTTCTGGAGAATCTTATGGGGGCATGGTAATTAAGGATGTTCAGGAAGGTAGTATTAAAAACTTCAACTGCATCATCTAGACTGAGGTACTTTAGAGGATGCCAGTTACATTCTTTGAGGGATGAGATGAATGTGAGTGGGTTAAAGTTTAGTTTTTTACGTATTTGACAGTAGATGACAGGTTTAGCTTGGTATAGGTATTTTTTGAGTAGGAATGTTGGGAGTGATCACTGAGGCTATCTGATAAGCAGCCTGTTATATATGACTGGGGGCTCTTACTGACTAGTATCCAATCCAGGGTAGTGTGCTTGGTGGAGTTTTTATTTATCCTGGTTGGTGACTGGACTAGTTGAGTGAAGCCATGAAGGTGTACATGATGGGTTGGATTGTTGCCAGAACAGGATTGCCAGTCATTATTGAAATCACCTAAGATGATAGTTTCTTGGGGGAGATGGTGGGTAGACCAGATGAGGTGGTTTTCTATGGGAGGGATGTTTTGGCCAGGTGGGAAGTAGCATCCAATTATGTTGATGGTTTTGTTTTGGTTAATTTTGAGGTTGGTATATATTATTTCTTCATTGCCTATTTGTGGAGCTGATGATTTTAAGATATGGATGTTTAGATGCTGTTTAAATATTATAGCTACACCACCTCCTTTTTTGTTTAGCCGGTCTACTCTTAGTATGGCGTAACCTGTAGGGAGTATTTGCTCACTGGTAATGTGAGGTTTTAGCCAGGTTTCTGTCAGGATGACTATATCTGGGGAGTACAAGTCTATGGTGGCATGGAGTTCATGGACTTTGTTGGATATACTTCTAATATTTAGGCATAGTAGAAGGAAGTCACTTGGCTTTCTATTGGCTGTAATATGGGAGAAGTTGTGGTTTCTAGTCTTATTATGAAGATTGGGGTTGGAGATGGTAGGGCCAGGGTTGGGGTGGATGTCTCCACTTAGGGCTAGTTTTGATAAGCATGAGATTATTAGTTTTCTCAGTTTTTGAATGTGTTTGTTTATAAGGGAAACTTTATGATTGTGCTCTGTGGGTAATAGGTATGGTTGGAGGGTTACTATGTTAAGTTGTAGGGATGCTTTATGTTTGAGTAATATAGTTGGTAGAATATGTGGGTTCATAGGTAAGTAGTAGGCTATCGGCCCTAGGGCCTATACAAGCCTAGCCAAAAAGGTACCCTGGCTTTCGCCACCCAAGACAATTATTTTCTTGTGCCCCTGTCAAGCAGAGCCACAGAGGTGATCCCCAGGGTGAATTTCCTATTTCCCATCCATTCATCAAGATTTTTCTTGAAGAGTGCTAATGAGGAGCTTTGTTTGATATAGATAAGTAGTTTGTTCCAGAGTATGGGAAGTCTCTGGGACAGGAATCTATCCCTCCAGCATGTTCTGTTTATTGTGGTAACAAGGTTTAGGTACCTAGAGCACGTAGCTTGGAGGGATTGCGATTTCTTTAAGTGGAGCATGTCCAACAGCTCTGGGTTTGACATAGCTTTGCATGTTAGGCAGAGATCGTCTCTGAGTAGGTGATATGTGATGGAGTAAAGCTGGTGTTTTTTGAGACGGTCTGCGTAGGGCATCTGTTTGAGGCTGGTAATCCTCTTTGTGAGTTATTTCTGCGGCCTTTCCAGTTGTTGTAGATGTCTTGTGAGGTACATACCAAAAGGGGCCTTGTACTCTATAATAGGCGTAATGAGTGATGAGTAGAGGGGAACAATGACCTCTTTTTTCCTGGATGAGAAACCTTTTGTGATGAGATGTGATATGCAGAAGGATTTCCTGACTACTGTGGTGATGTGATTATCAAAGGAGAGGCTACTGCCCACCTGTGTCCCAAGGTCTCTTATCACACTTTCAGTGTTAAGTAGACTACCACCTATGTGGTAGCTCATGGGTACAGAGTTTTTACCAAAGGGGGTGACAATGCACTTTTTGGCATTGAGCTTGAGGCCATGGCTTTGAAACCAGGCATCTGTCTCAGTGATGCCCTTTTGTACTATGTCCACATCATTAGGAGTTTCAATTATGGCTCCTAGTTTGCAGTTATCTGTGAACTTCATTAGCCAAAGACATTCTGTGTTAGCCTGTACTTCAGAAAAGTAGATACCAAATAGGAGAGGACCCAGGACTGAACTCCCAACTTAGAAGGATGTAAGCTACCTGTCCTGCCACAACAGTGCAGACCACAAACCTTCTTAATGTAAAACAACTGGTCTGAAGCCCAAGTGCTTCAACCAACCAAAGGCTTAGAATAACAGTTACAATTTAATCAGGCTACTAACAAGCAGTAATAAATGCAGCAGAATAAATGCAATAAAGCAGGAAAAAACACAAATACGGTAAAAACAGATGAATAAAGTGCAATTTTTTTATATAACAATAGAAAACGAGCAGACTGATTTAAACAAATTACCCAATTAGCCAGTAAAAGAGCTCAAAACTGAGCCCTGTTCCAGCAGTCTTCAATCAGACAAGTTCTAACTGCACACTCCTGCCACTGGGGTGCAGGGGAACCTTCTCCAAAAAAGATGGCCTGGATTAGCGCTCAAGTTATACAAACAAAGCTAGATTCAGCATCCCTGAATCTAGTCTATGATACAGCAAACAAGGTGCACCAATTTCAGAAAGAAAAAGTTCAGATAAGCAGGCACAATAATCCTTTAACCAGAAATTCCTAGCTCAGAAGGGCAGAATCTAACCTCTCCTCCCACAAGAGTGCAGACCGCAAACCTTCTTAAATGTAAAATAACTGGCCTGAAGCCCAAGTGCTTAAACCAGAACTAATACACTTTTAGAATAACAGACACTGAGCCTTCAATCAGCAATTCCCAGTTTAGAAGGATGTAAGTTAACTGTCCAGCCACAACAGTGCAGACCACAAACCTTCTCAATGTAAAACAACTGGTCTGAAGCCCAAGTGCTTAAACTGAAAGGCTTAAAATAACAGTTATAATTTAATAAGCCTACTACCAAGCAGTAATAAATGCAGCAGAATAAATACAACTGAGTACTTCTAAGAAGAGGCAAAAGCAAAATAAAATGCAACTTTTTTTTTTTTAGTAAAGTGCAAGGAGAGAGGAAGGAGGAGACAGAAGTTAAGAACCTAAGTGGGTTGGCCTTCTCCAGTGTTCTCTCTGTATTAAGTAGAGTGAACACCATGAATAAGGGAGGCAGTGTAGCTATAATATTTAAACAGCATCTAAACATCCAGATCTTAAAATCATCAGCTCCACAAATAGGCAATGAAGAAATAATATATACCAACCTCAAAATAAACCAAAACAAAACCATCAACATACTTGGATGCTACTTCCCACCTGGCCAAAACATCCCTCCACTAGAAAACCTCCTCAGCTGGTCTACCCACCATCTCCCCTAAGAAACTATCATTTTAGGTGATTTCAATATTGACTGGCAATCCTGTTCTGGCAACCATCCAACCCATCATGTAAACCTTCATGGCTTCACCCAACTAGTCCAGTCGCCAACCGGGATAAATAAAAACTCCAGCAAGCACACTACCCTGGATTGGATACTAGTCAGTAAGAGCCCCCAGTCATATATAACAGGCTGCTTATCAGATAGCCTCAGTGATCACTCCCCAACATTTCTACTCAAAAAATACCTATACCAAGCTAAACCTGTCATCTACCGACAAATACGTAAAAAACTAAATTTTAACCCACTCACATTCATCTCATCCCTCAAAGAATGTAACTGGCATCCTCTAAAGTACCTCAATCTTGATGACGCAATTGAATTTTTTAATACTACCTTCCTGAGCATCCTTAATTACCATGCCACCATAAGACTTTCCAGAACCAAAGCACAACCCTCCCCATGGCTACAGAAAACCACTAAGTCAGAAATGAAAAACAGGGATAAAGCCTGGGAGCACTGGCGCAAAACCAAAACCCCCTCAATTAGACAGAAATTCCTAGAACTACGCAATAGAGTCAAAAAGCTAATAAAACAGAACAAATTCCAATACTACCAGTCTGCCCTAGACTCCTCCCAACACAGCCCCAAACAATTCTGGTCCTCCATAAACTCCATCCTCCACCCAGGCAAAGTCAGTACCCTTCCTCCTAACATCCCTCACTCCTCAGAAAATATTGCTACCTCATTCAACACACACTTCACACAAACCATACTATCACTAGCTAAACAACACAACCCCCCTCCCCCAACCCACACCTTCAACTAGTAATCTCCCCACTGCCTTCACTTTTTCTCCTGTACCTACCTCCAACATAAAAAAAACTCTTAACTAAACTTAAGCCCACCAAATTAGCAGCAGACAACCTCCCAAGTGAATACCTACAAATCACAGCTGATGCTCTGGCCTACCCAGTATCCATCTTGATTAACCGATCTCTGTCAGAAAGTTACGTTCCCACACTGTGGAAAGTATCACATATAATTCCCCTCCACAAAGGCGGACCCTCCACAGAACTAACCAATTACTGCCCCATAGCACTCTCCAAAATACTAGAGAGATGCATACACTCTCAGGTCTCAGACTACCTCCTTACTAACAACCTCCTTTCCAATACTCAGCATGGTTTCCGACCAAACCATAGCACCACCACTGCCTTACTCTCCTTTACTAACACTATCCTTCAGCATAAAAACAATGGCTATCTCTCCTCTGCTACTTTCCTGAACCTATCTAAAGCATTTGAAATGGTCCCACACAAACAACTTATCTCTGTCCTCAATAACCTATCCTTCTATCAATCAGTCACCAACTGGTTTCAGAGTTACCTGTCTGACCGCCAACAATCTGTTGTATGGCAGAATTACATATCTCCCCAACTACCTGTCTCCATAGGGGTTCCCAAGGATCCATCCTTGGACCCCTACTCTTCTCTGTTTTCACCAATAATCTAGCCTCTGCCACCAAACATGGCACACTCATACAATACGCAGATGACTCAACCATCATATGCTCAGCCCAGTCCCCACCCAAACTGCAAAAAGTCACACAGGAAGCCTTTTCCTCTGTTGAAACTTGGTTATCCAATGCCCAATTAATACTCAACCCAAACAAAACTAAACTACTCATCTTCCAACCCACCAAACATACTCAAAACAACTCTCACTTTAACACCACAGCAAAAGACAACACCACTATATACCCAACCGAACACACCAAATTGCTAGGAGTGGAAACAGACAATAAACTAAAATTTGACATTCACATATCCATGACCATAAAAAAAGTCCACAAAAAACTAGGAGCGTTATACAGAAATAAGCAATTTCTCACCAAAGCAGCAAAGATTTCAATAGCAAATTCCCACCTTATCTCCACCCTACTTTATGCCTCTCCAATATATACCAACCTAAGGCAATGCGATCTAAACAAGCTAGAGACCTGCTACAACAAAAATCACCAAATTCGCCACAGGGGCATCCTACCGTAGTCACCACTGTCTCTCACTTGCTAAACTGGGCTGGCTTGAACTCCCTCACCGCCTTCAATAGTATCAACTCTCACTCGCCCACAAACTAGTAAACCATCTACTAAATGTACTATCCCTCCAGAATCTACTCCAACCCTATCGCACCACTAGACCACTAAGATCCTGCAACAAAAATCACTTGCAGATCACTAAAGCCAATAACTCTGCTGGTGAAGCACTATTCTCTTGCACCATAGCCAAATTATGGAACTCCCTCCCAGGAGCGGCCCTAGGTTAACTGGTGCCCTAGGCAAAACAGCTCCACGGCACCCCCAACACATTACCTGGTGCCCCCATCCTGGTCTACCTACACCAAATAAATAGTGGAAAAGTGCCCCTGCTACACCGGTGCCCTAGGCGGCTGCCTAGTTGGCCTATGCTCAAGGCCGGCTTTGCTCCTTCCCACCCACAATTACCTCCGTACCATCATGCACCCACTTCAAAACTTTACTAAAAGCGCACCTAAAAACATGCTGGCTATGCCCTTGCAACTCCCACTCTAAAATCACCCACCCCATCCAACCACTACCTTTCTTTCCACTCCACTAACTACCTTGATTATAGCAAGCTCAGATGCTCATAAGCCTAGTACTTATTATACAGCAGGAACTTCTTATTGTAACATTTGTTAATGTCTGTTATGTACTTCACAGATAAAGATTCTAGTTGTCTACTGATGTACTATGTTCTTCATCTGTAAATAACAAATAATAAGTAATTGCTATGTTATATTGTTAATCGCTATGTAATCCAATGTAACTACTGTCTGTTTATTTTAACTGTGGAGCTTTTCTCCCCGGGCCTCCGCTGAAAATGGACCTACGTCCAGTCGGACACTCCCGGTCAACAAATGTAAATAAATAAATAAATAAATAAATAAACACCAGACTGGGAGGGGTGTCCCAGATCAAATTTACAGTAGGGGCAGGCAACTGCAAAGCCACTGACTATAACTCTAAAAAATAGGGTTGGGGGAAGGGAAAACAGTTTCAGGGCAGATGAGAAACATAAAACAATGCCAGAAAATATATAAAGTAGTTCAGTCAGGCAAACAATAATTTAGTCAGGCTTGATAAAAGCTGATTATTTCTCCCAGAATTTTCTTAAGCTCCATTATAGCAGTTTTTTGGGGGGGTGTAAATGCATGCCAGTGTAATCCTCCTCCCTAGCCAGTAGCCCCTTAGTACTATGTATCTTCCATTATTATCTTTTTTTATCTTCTATCACTATTGGCGCTCCTCCTGCAATTAATATAAGCAATCCTCTTTTCCTTTGCCCCAAATATTCCTCTGAATAACCATCCTGAAAACCTTTCTTTATCAAATTCACATGTTCATTTCTTTCCAGGTGTGTCTCCTGTAGCATAGCTATTTGCACTCTACATTTTTTAATATAGTTCACTACTCTTTCTTTTTTATATTTATCTGTAAGACCATTTAGATTGAAAGACATTACAGAAAGCATCATTGTCTTATATAGTTATTATTACCACATTTTATATATAACTGCTCTTTTGCTAATTGTCTAGTTCCAACTTTTATGTTACATGTATATACAGTTCAGAAGGGTGGTCTTTTATACAGATGCTTCATGTCATATCCATTTGCGCCTATGTCATAGCTTACATAACTTTTTAAAATAAAGCTGCAGCCCAAAGCTCAAAATGAAAGGATGGTCTTTTATTCCACTGAATTCACACCGTTAGTTGAAACAGACAGACACACAGTTGACTAAATGCTTTCGCCTAGCATTACAGCTAAAAAGGCATCTTCAGAGTCAAATGTAGTAGTGCAACACACCCTATTTAAAAATGTAGGTGGTAACATAATTATGACATAACTTCCTTGACTGTCAGTGTTAACCTTCTGTTTTCCAGTTAAAATTAGTTAACATTTTTTCACATAACATCATATTTAAAATACAAAATACAAAATAAAAAACAGCCACTACATAGAAACTATTTAGAATCAGCACCTCCATAATTATTTCCTAAAATATTGTTGTGTTGTTTATACACAATTCAATTTAGCTAATATAACAGTATGATAAATAGCACAAGTTGTTTGCCATGGTAAAACTGTTTGTGTGAAGCCTATATCTGGTTAGCTCTTCTTTTTAAAATGCTAATATGGACAGGCTATCATTTATACCTGTTTTTTCTTTAGCATTTAATCTCAGCTGCCATTCTGTTTCTTTTATCAGAAGCTGTAAGTTACTATCACCCCCTCTATGTTTTTCACCACTTTATCAATTATAAAAAATATAAACTTATTAAAGTTGGTGCATTCTCTACTGTGTATATAAAGGGGACTACTTATTTTACATTTTCTAATGTCCCTAGTATGCTCTAAAATTCTTTCATGTAGGGTTCTCACGGTTTTCCCTACGTAGAATGCTGGACATGAAATACATGTTGCAATGTATACCACATTTCTAGTTTTGCAGTTACATCTTCCTGGACATTGACAACTTCTGCTGTATGTCACTATTTCTATGTAGGGTCCGTCATTAATATAGCTACATGTACTACAAAACCCACATTTACTCAGTTTTGACACATAGGTCTCAATGTGTGGTTCTTTCACCCTTTCTAATATTACCTTAATATTTCTTCACCTTATGTTACCACCTACATTTTTAAATAGGGTGCTTTGCACTACTACTTTTGGCTCTGAAGATGCCTTTTTAGCTGTAATGCTAGCCGAAAGGGCTTAGTCAACTATGTGTCTGTTTGTTTCAACTAAAAGTGTGAATAAAAGACGTTTCTTTCATTTTGAGCTTTGAGCTGCAGCTTTTTTTTTAATTTGAGTTTAAGGAGGGAGGGTAAACTTTGGTACTTACATAACTTTTCGTTTTTTTGAAAGCCCTCAAACAGAACAAACAAGCCCCCCAAAAAACCCTCCTAAAACCTATGAACTTTATAATAACACAAAAAACTATGTACATCTTCAAATATTGACATTTTTGCTTCCTAATAAGAACATAAGTTGATAGCTACACAGACAGGCTAAAGTTAACCAAAAAGAAAGGTTAGTTATGCTAAGATGTCTGGTATAGCCTGTGCTATTAGTGTACTATTTGGATTTTTATATCTATTTAACTCTCCCGGTTGAGAAAACACTTGAATGCTTTCAGTAAACACTTTCTCAAAGCTGTTTTTCTTTATTAAATTGTCTTCTAGTGACATGCAAACCAGATGCAAAACTGTTAAGGGTACCTTGTTTATCAGGAAAAAAAGCCTTACAATATTCAATATTCTTTTTCATTTACATGTTTTGTAATAAACTTGTTACTGGATAATGTCTAGGGTTTTTATCCAGTCATTTCCCTATGCAAGCATGGGGAAAAGCACTCTGATTTTTCTTTTATCATGCTCTCTTAACCAGACCTTTCTGCTCTCCCCCATCTCCTCCCCTTCTCATTCTTTTTTCATTGCAGTGCCTACATTTCTCAAAACAGGACAAAAAAGAGAGAAGAAGGGTGAACAAGAAAAAACAAAAGGACCTGTTTATATTAGTATCCCCCCATTGCATTTAAAAAAATGAGAGAACTTTACTTCAAGTCTAACTGGTTTTGAATTATCTTTAAAGCTGTCAGACCTGGGTAAACCCCTGATTGTTTTCAGAAGACGTTATGTCCTAGTCAATTTCTCTGTTCTTTTTTCTTCTTTCCCCTCAGCCAATCCCCTTCCACCAGACTTTTTCCAGTTTCTCTTTATCAGATTGTCTCCATGGCGGCATGAACAGCAGCTGAAGAAATGCTACATAGTATACATATTTGCAAGTGCTAACAAAAAACTTTTAATATTCAATATTCTTTTTTCATTTACTTGCTCTCCGTTTTAAAACAAAGGTCCTTAACCAGTTGTTTCCCCATGCAAGAATGAAAAAGTACATTAATTTGAACTCTGTCATAGGTTTATAGGTTCATAGGTAAGTACTAGGCTGTCTGCCCATGGGCATTTATAAGCCTAGCCACAGAGTGATGGCTTTCGCCTCCCCATTAGATTAGTAATCTGAGCCTCTGTCAACAGGGCTCCTGAAGTGATCCCAGGGTAGAACTTATGATTACCCATCCATTCATCAAGATTTCTCTTGAAGAGGGTCAGAGAGGAGCTCTGTCGAATACGGATTGGGATTCTATTCCAGAGTGAGGGGAGTCGCTGGGACAGGAATCTATCCCTCCAGCATGTCCTGTTTATTGTTGTACATAGGTTCAAGTTGCTAGAACGAGTGGTTCTGCGGGATCTCTTTTTTTGAGGTGAAGCATGTCCATTAGTTCAGGGTTTGACATGGCCCTATGGGTCAGGTACAGGTCACCTCTGAGCAGACGGTAAACGACTGAAAAGAGCTGGAGCTTTTTTAGTCATGCTTCATAGGGTAATTGTGTAAGGCCCTTAATCCTCTTAGTGAGGTACTTCTGTGGTCTTTCTAGTTGTTGCAGGTGTCTAGTGAGGTACATCCAAAATGGGGCATTGTACTCTATTATGGGCCTAATGAGTGAGGAGTAAAGGGACACAATCACCTCCTTGGATCTGGATGAGAAACCCTTTGTGATCAGGTGTGCCACATAGAAGGATTTCCTGACCGTTTTGGCTATGTGGTTATCAAAGGTCCCTTAACCAAGCTCCCTTTTTTTTGTTAATCATTACATTGCCTTGTTTATCAATACTGCACAAGAAGAAAAAGAGAAGAGGAAGGGAAGAGGGGAGAACAATAAAAACACCTGTTTACAATCCCCATTACACCCAAAATAGCATGCAAAGAAAACCATGCAACACAGATACAATACTATAAAGAAAAGAAAGTGTTTTCTTTACTTACAGTTAGCATTCTCCCCTCTCATCCCCTCTCCAAAGCATTTTTCTGAACATTAATGACATGAAGTAGGGCATATACTTGAGTCCCTCACTCAGGAAACACATTTTGAAGAAATCCAATGTTGCCAGATTTTCTTGTGCTGTCATATTTCACAAATATAATTAATGCTTTGTAATCCCACATTAAGTTACTGATTATAATTACTGTTTTTCTCCATCACACAAATCCTGTCTCTGCTTCATTTCCAACATACTCTCAATTCTTCTGATCAACTCTCGTGCTCCCTTCCTTCTCCCCAACATTTTCCATTGAAATACTGGAAAAGGCTTCACAGGTGCAGTCTCTCTGTATTATTTATTACCAGAGGAGCGAGAAGCGGAATCTCCTTCTGTTTCACAGCTCAGTCTTTGTTGGACAAACGTTTGTATTTTCCCCTTAGCATGCACTTTAAAAAATTATTTTATCCCTCCATGGCAGAATACCTTGAAGACAGCTGGATACAGCAGTTTGAATCTCACACCTGCGTCTTTGCATTCTCTGAATAGAGCGATGAATTTACTTCTGTTTTGCCTGATATACAATGAGTAATAATTCTCCACGAACACTCTGCTGTCACCTACTTTTAGTAGTTTGTCCTTCTGCCACAGTTTTGACAAAATCAGTTCTTTCTGTTGGTAGGATTGCATCCTTACTATTAAAGGTCTAGGTTGCTTTCTTATACCAAGATTTGGAGCATACACATGATGTGCCTGTTCAACTAGTAAGTCCTGCTCTGGAATACCAGTCCAGTTGCTTATTTGTGCTTTCATAAATTTAATGCAGTCTGTTCCTTTCAGCTTCTCTGGTATAGCTGAAAATCTCAAGTTTTCCCTACATGCTCTGTCCTCTAATTCTATTATTTTTTGAAACATCTCTTCTTGAGCAGTCTCATATTCAACTAGCCTTTTCCTCATTTTGACCTCTGATTTTTGAAGCTTTATCATCTCATCTGAATATCTGTTTAAAGCTTCTTCCATTTGTCCCAGCCTTTTGTTGTATGTGTTAATATACTCTATCAGTGCTTTGTTTATTTTAACCAGGTTTGTATGCAGTTGTCTTATGTCATCCTGTAGGTTATTGGAAGTCATGTCTGAAGGTTGCATTACTTTTTGCTGAGCAGCTGCCGAACTTTCCCTAGTCAGTGTTTCTTCCTCACTTTTTGTAGCTGATATTTTTTCCATGTCTTCTGTATTTCTTTATTCCTGACATACAGGCAGTGTACGTACTAGCCAGTTACTGAAATTCACCCATAGATACAAGTCTACTGGCCTTCTCTGCTGAGTTTCTGTTTTCACACTGGGAGAGCTAAAAACAAGCTGTTAGTGTGCAGCCATCTTGGAACTCTTGAAAAATTATATTGGGTTTAATACAGAATGACTGGAGTAGATAAGCATTGGTGCTTTCTTGGGTCATAGAAGGAGATTGATAGTTAGCTAATATATGGTACAGGATGTTTCCGATGGTGATTTGGACATAAAGAAGCTCTAGTGCATCATGCCGCTTTACCAGCCTTGATGTGAGTCTCTTCTGGATGAAAACTGAAACACTTCAACCTTTTCTCCCCCTCCTGTTTAGTAGTTGGTCTGAACATGTGGAAGGCATTATAGCCCTGTACAGTAAGACTGCTCGCTGCCATTTTAAACCATGTCTCAGTCACTGCATAGATATCTACATCCTTCAGGGTATGGAGGGCTTGTAAGGAGTGGAGTTTCTTGTTTAGGCCCCTAACATTGATCAATAACACCTTCATATTTTATTTTGCTTGCTTTATGTTAACGCATTTATCAGGTTGGCATTGCCCAACAGAGGCACTATGAGGATGGATAATGTCTTCTCCAAAAATCAAAACCTCAAAGGGGAAAGATGCAGGCCACCCTGGTGAAACAGAGTGGTTTGTTGATCATATCCTCCAAGGCTGACAAATATTGGACCCCCTTTGAAGGACACCAAAAACTAAGCCAATTATTGGAGTCAATTTGTTTTGCTTCATATTGCTCTATCATCCTTGGAGAAGGTGGAATGCTGCTCAGTGCTAGGCTCATCCCTGCCTGGGACACATAGTCTAAGATCTTCATCATGTCTCTTTCCATATAATCCAGGAAGGTACATCTCAATCATTGATACCCATATGTAATATGACAGACTTATACCAGTACTTGTTCAAGGACATGAGTGAATGTGTGATAGTAACAACTGACATTATCTTTCAACTTTGCACAACATGTGCTGTAGTATTGCAGTGTGTGTACTGAAATATAGAGTAGTAAGTCTTGTTTGTTGGTATACAGTTATGCTTAAAACTCATTTTACATTTAATGTTAAAGCTGAAAGAGTAAGACATCATTTTGTGCAGTTCTGCAAACCAGCACAAATACCACCAGAATGTACAATTCATTCTGCAGCACTGGTCAAACCAATATTTATTGAAATGAACCAGATAATTTAAGGTGAAAGGCTGACAAAAAATAATTCGCCAAAAACATCTCATTAATTTGCATCAATAATTCTGAGTCATTCCATATTGTAGAAATGGATACAAAATGCATACTTTTCATGGATGGAAAAATTACTGGTCTAGAGATGTTCTAGGTAAATCAACATAAAAGAAAAGAAAAAAAAATGAACAGACAGTCAGCTAGTTATGGCTAATTTTTTCTCCCATATTTTGTATAGATAATTAATGGCATATTACAGCATTTTTACAAATAGTGTCAAGTAGCACTTTTTTAGGATGGAGCATTTTTAAGATTTCTATAGGCACCCTATTTGTGGTTACTGTCAAAAAAACTGGAGAAAACAACTAAATATTCTAAGATAGCTAACTGAAATTATTTGAGACCTTATTTGAGGTATAGAAATGTAATTATTCAGGGAAAGGTGATGAGGGTGTTTTCTGAACTCATTCTTGAATTCATGCATGTTTTGTGTTAGAAAGGCACCAACTTTTTTTTTTTTTTTTATTGTGAAGATTTTTTAAACAAGAAACATCTTTCTTAAATTATCACATATGACATCGTCAATCATATGTCTATATAAATGAAAACCATATTGACATAATTTTAGTTGCAAACATTATACATCACAAACCATGTTGACATAATTGTAGCTGCAAACATTATACATCACTTATAATCTATCCAGTCATTGTCAGTCAAACATTATATAGCTCATTCAAATCCTGCCTTTTTTTTAATTGTGCCTCCTTTGAATGTATTGTTCCCATAATTCCATTTTTTCTTATGTAATTTGCTCCTAATCTTTTCTAAAGATCCCAATTCCAGTTATTTTATCTCTGTTAGTATATTCATTGCTTCTAGTAAAGTTGCTTTAGACTTTGATTTCCATTTTCTCATAATTGCTTTTTTGGCGGCCACCATAATTAGACTCAGCAAAGCCTTACTATGTCTAGGCAATTATGATTTGGTATCATAGCTCAAAAAATCATTTCCTTAGACCAATTTTCTCACCCAGTATCTCTAATACAGTAGCCTGCAGGGAATCTTTAAAGTCTGCTAACTCATTACACTCCCAGAAAATATGTTCTCAGTTACCACTTTCTTCCCCATCACACCTCAAACATTTGCTGTCTACCCGAAGAAAACATCTTTGGAGTATATTGGGGTATAAAAATACTTATGTAAACACTTCCAAACAAATATTCTAAATCTTCTAGGATTTGTTGCATATTTCGGAGACATACATATATCCCCCATTGTTTCTTTGTGAACTGCTTATCCAGTCTCTCTTCCCAATCATTTCTAACCTCCTGTGATTTATTCTTATAGTTATCATGCAATATTTTGTATGCTCTACTCTAATTATTCCTTTTTTAACAGCAGTTTCTGTTTTAGATTCTACTAAAAGCTCCACCAGTGCTGGTCTTTTGCTAAGGATCTCCCTATTTCTTTCTTTTTGCCTATACTCTGACAGCAATCATTGATAGGGAAGGCAATCACTGTCCTGCAGTCCAAATAAATTCTTGGCCTCTTCCCATTCTATTACCTTTCCCTCTCTAAATATTTGCTACCAATATCTTGGATCTTTTACCAGTTTTCTCCAATAAATTCCATGCCCCCCTTGCCTATTGTTTGTAACCCTAATTGCAGTCATCCCTATTGGCAGAATCTCCTTTCTCCCTTCCCATGTTGGCTTAATTCTTAGAATACTTTCTGCTAATTTATAAATATAATATTCTGCATGGTTATTGTTAGTCTCCTTAAGGATCTACATCCAAAATCCCAGTCTCTTCTTGTATCTTGGGTTCCCTCTCTTTTAGCATCATCCTTTTCCACTTTTAATTACTGGTTTCTACTTGTGCTATGCATAGGAGCCTTAACTGTGTAGTTCTGAAATACCCCCTCAAGTCTGGTAATCCCAAATTGCCTTCTTCAGTTGGAAGAATCAGCTTATCCCACTTGACTCTTGCCACCTTCCCCCCAGATTAAATCCTTCAGCTCTTTAAGTTGCTATCCACAACTTCTCCTCTGGTTGATAAAAATATGCCTGGCTTGTGTATAAAACTAAAGGGACTAAAAACATTTTAACTGCTTGTACCTTGCTATCCATTCCATATAACAGAGTTTCCATTTTCTCAGTTTTTGTATTATCTTTTGTTTAGTCTCTTGCCACATAACATTAGCTACCACACCAGAATCCTTTTTAATCCATACTCCTAAGTGTAGCATTGTTGCCTCACAGTAAGACGTTGTCCTGTTTGATTCTCAGCTAAAGCATCTTCTGTGTGGAGACATGCGTGAATGGGCATACCTTCGTTGAAGGTTGTGCGTCAGAGCTGGCAACTCTGCATGCAAAAATCTACTGCCAATCGTTAGTGGACTGGAGTTCCACTGTGGCGACCCCTAACCGGGAAAAGCAGAAAGACACAACAACAACTCCTAAGTGCTTCGTATTATCATGTCCCCATAAGAATGGATAATGCTGAACCAATTTGTGTGTTAGTACATAATTTAGAGCTATTGCCTTTGTTTTATCTTCATTAATTTTCTACCCCAAAAAGATATGAAACTGCCTCAAAACATTCCACAACACTGAATTGTCCTTTTCTGGTTTTACCAGGTATAAAATAATATCATTTGCAGATAGAGCCAGCTTTTTATGACTGTCATACCAATCATATACTTGAATTTCTGAGTCTCTTATTTTCTTTGGCAGTGGCTCTAAATATAGTGCAAATAGCAAAGGGGAAAGAGGATACCCCTGCCTGGTTCCTCTGCTCTAACAGAATTTATCAGAGAGAACCCCAACCACTTTAATTTTTGCCTCTGACCCTTCATATATCCTCCTAATCAACCTTATAATTTTATCAGGGAATACAAATGCTTCCATTGCCCTGTTCATAAACTCCCACTTTACTCTGTCAAATGCTTTCTCTGCATTAGAACCACCAACAATAATGGTATTTTCTTACATTCAGCTTCCCTCTGGATCATCAGTGTTATGTAAATGCTAGCAAATGTTTGCCTCCCCTCTACAAAACCACATTGATCCATGTCTATCAGTTTTGGAATCACATTTGCCATTCTTTTAGCCGTTATAGACATGAACACTTTATAATCATTGTTTAGGATTGAAATGGGTCTATATGAAGCTGGATCTGATGGGTCCTTACCTTCTTTAGGTATTGCAGCCACCACCGCTTTATTTCAGGAAGTTGGTGCTTCAGCTCTTAAAATACTGTTAAACAAAATCTTCCAGATATTTATTAGTTTTTTCCCTCTTTGCTTCCAAACTTCCACAGGAATACCATCTGTCCCTGGAGACTTTCCTGTTGATTGGTTATACATCATTTTTATCTCATCTCCTCCTATCCTGTTAGTAATTGAGCCTTGTCTACCTCTAACTTCGGCAAAATTTAATTCTTCCATAAACACTTCCATTTATACCTTTTCTTGATTTCTATATTTCTCTGTTTTATACAGACTTTCATCAAATTTCTGAAATATTTCTAGTACCTCTACAGGCTCTGTTTTTATCTTCCTTGTTATAGGCTCCTGAAACTTGGAGACAACCATTTCTACTTTCTGTTGCCTGAGTCTTTGTACTGCATATTATCAAGATAATCCTTTATTGTCTGCTTAGCACTTTGCAATTGCTCCTCTTCTTGTTCTGTGAGATTCCCCATATCCTGCAATACCTTAACATTTGTCAGTCCCTCTAAATAGTTCTTGTTGCTTCTTAACCATAACCCTCTTTCTTTTATTTCTACTCTATTTTTAAACTCACTTTAATTTTATCCCACTCCCTAGATATATTTTCAGAAGAAATTTCTGTCTTCTCTAATAACTCCCGAATAATTTCCACTGCCCATTCCTTAAATTCCTCTCTTTTCAACAGATAGGTGGGAAAGCACCAGTGTCTCATTTTTATTTCATTAACCTGCATTTTTATTTTAGTTATTATTGGCACATGATCTGAAATAGTAATTGGATGCATATCAAAGCTTTTAATTAAAATCACATGTTCCTGTGAAATGTAATTTCTGTCTAGCCTAGCCCAGATTTGTATCTTTGGGAATAATATGCAAATTCATTCCGGACTCTTACTTTTGAATGCACATCTTCCATGCCAAAGATTTTTATAAATTTCTTCAAAGATTTACTTTCCTTTGTTATATTTTCCCTTCTGGTCCCCCAGACACATTTCCCTGCTGCAAATCAAATTCTAGTCATCACCTATAAGAAATATTTACTGATAAAAGCTGATTATTTCACCCAGAATTTTCTTAAACTCCATTATAGCAGTTTTAGGTGAAATATAAATATATGCCAGTGTAATCTTCCTCCCTTGCTAGTAGACACTTAGCACTTCATATCTACCATTATCTTTTTTTATCCTCTTCTATTACTATTGGTGCTCCTCTTGCAATTTATATAAGTACTCCTTTTTTCCTTTCTCCCAGGTATTCCACTGAATAAACTGTCCTGAAAAAACGTTCTTTATCAAATTCATATATTCAGTTCTTTCCAAATGTGTCTCCTGTAGCATAGCTATTTCCACTCCACCCCCTACCCAACATGGCTTCCAACCAGGACATAGCATCATAACAGCTCTACTCTCATTCTTAGAAACTGTCAATCAAGCCCAAGATTTTTGGAACTTAGTATCCACAGTGCTCCTAGATCTCTCTAAAGCATTTGATACTGTTTCCCATACACACCTTCTAAGTCACTTCTCAAACCTAAATCTCTCCCAAAACACACTTTCCTGGTTCTCAAACTATCTGTCAGATAGTTCTCAGGCTGTGAAATGGAAAAAAGGCACCTCACCTTTCTTACCCACCCCTACCGGAGTACCACAGGGATCCATCCACGGTCCAATGCTGTTTAATATCTTTATCAATAACTTTCACTCTGCTATTCTTAACACCAAAGTCATCCAATATGCAGATGACTCTACACTTGTCTGCTCTGCCTCTAACCTCCCTGAACTCCTATCTAAAACTCAGACTGCCTTCTCAACTACTGAGATATGGATGTGCCAAAATCACCTTTCTCTCAATGCTAACAAATCTAAAATACTACTATTCACACCCTCAAAATCTTTCTCTTTTGATAAAAAGTCCTTCCAGGTCCTTAGCCAAAGCAACTCTCCAATCAAAGTTGTTCCCTTTGCGAAACTACTCGGTGTAACTATAGATGAACACCTCAAGTTTGACATCCATATTCAGCAAAATATAAAGAAAACTCACCAAAAACTAGTTGTGCCATACAGAAACAACCACTTCCTCTCTACTTCTACCAGGCATACTCTGGCCTCCTCTTACCTGCTTCCCTCCCTTCTGTACGCGCCCCGCTACTAACTAACTATCCTCTTCCATCACTTCCAAACTTGAAACCTGTTATAACAAAATTTCTAAATTTGCCACCAAAGCCAAACATTCCACTTATCACTGTGTTACCCTCCAATCCCTCAACTGGTTAGAATTCACAAATTACCTGGACTTCCTCCAACTCACTACAACACATAGACTAATAATTAATCCAACCAAATGCCCTGCTCTAACTAACATCCTTCCCCCATACACCCCAATAGAACTCTCAGATCTGAACACCAAAATGTAATTACTGTCCACAAAACTAAACATCCTGCTGGACAACGTCTCCTCTCCTTCTCCTTAGGTAAGAAATGGAACTCTCTCCCTTCCACACTAAGGACAATGTCAAACACAACTTCAAAACTCAGCTTTACACCTACCTCTCCAGATGGAAATGTAACTGCATTCTTCCTACCTAGAACTCTTTAACAAAAGCCCCTGGAAGGGTATCCTCATGAGTTCCTAAGCACCTTATAGCTGGCTATAACCTTCTATAGCTAATTCCCATACAACCTCTCTCACTCTGTAAATATTGTAAATAGCTTTTGACTTTTGACTTTAACTGTGCGAATTTGTTAAAATGTAGCTGCACAATATTTTTCCACTACGGGCCTCCACTGAAAATGGACTCTCTGGGCTCAGTGGACTTCCCCGGTAATCAAACTGGAAATAAATAAATAAATAAATAAATAAGATTAATCTTCTTCACCAGTATATGTGTGTGTGTGTGTGTGTGTGTGTGTGTGTGTGTGTGTGTGTGTGTGTGTGTGTGTGTGTGTGTGTGTGTGTGTGTGTGTGTGTGTGTGTGTGTGTGTGTGTGTGTGTGTGTGTGTGTGTGTGTGTGTATATATATATATATATATATATATATATATATATATATATATTCATATATGATTCTCTTGGTAATCTTATTTCTGCAGCCAGCAGACTGCCTTCATACCCACATTAACACAATCATTAATAAAGCTCTAAATCGACACAGAATTGCCTGCTGATTAACATACTCATACACAAATCACGTACTGATTGTGGAAAACATCCTAACTCTCAAACTTGAAAATGCTATTCCTTTGTTTACCATCAGAAATTCCCACAATACGTTACTACTTACAAATCTTTAAAAGATCTATAAATTCATAAATCTGTTAAGCTCCAGCACCTATTAGCACTTTCTTCTAATCACCAAAAATGCTCTCTCCTAAATAAAACAGCCACTTGTTTCTTTGTTACAATATTTTAGTAATTATTTATTCTGAATAATGATTTAATATTTTTATTTATGTATTATTGTTTAAATAATAATTGATTTACCTTTAGGGACTCTAGAGGAATTTAGGACACAGAGAGTGGTTTGAATGTGTTTCATGGAACAGTAATTAAAGAACCACTGAAAGGTTTCAATTGAGGTTTAGTGTAAAACAAGTCAAATGGTTGGGATTAGATATGAGTTTACTAGAATCACAATTATAGACTACCCACTCTACTATGGGTAAACCATGCTGTCCGGCCATAAAAAATGGTACACAATCATAACCCAACTAGACATCTAAGATCACACACAAACTCTCACACTACCTCATCTACTTACAACTGCACATAAAAATCTACAAATCTTTGGCCTGCCCTGTACTTATTTCAATATTTAACAACAATCTGCCCAAAAGACCCCTCAGATCTGAATATAAACAACTTTTGGTTGTTAATAAACCTAACATATCCAACAGCTAAGTTCTATACTCTTGTTCTATGACCATAACTTGGAACTCCCTTCCCTTAACAATTAGAGCTAACCAAATTTTTGCTTCATTCAAAACTTCTTTAAAAGAATACCTGTCTACATCCTGTCTCTGCTCTTGCACTAAGCCCCCTCACTTCAAACCCTGATTTCCTCTATTTCCTAAACATATTGTATATTCCTTTCATTAATCATGCTTGTTTATCTCTTCCCAAGGTATTTTCTAAAAACAAACTTGTGCCTAAGTCTATCTTACTGTTTTTCTTTATAATTTCTATTAATCCAAATTAACATCATCTCGCAAATACGTCTTGAAATATCCACATTTTTTCTATTCGACAGAATTTTGTATAATGTCTGCCTTTTGTTATCTTTTGTCTCACTTTGTAAATTATATGCTTTGTATTACATGTAACAAACTGAATAATGCTTGTCTCTTTTTATTGTGGAGCTTTTCTCCCCGGGGCAGCCACTGAAAAAGGGCTCTTTTTTGGCCCAGTGGACCATCACAGTAAACAAATGCCAATAAATAAATAAATAAATACATAAATAAATAAAATAATCAAAAACATTAACGTCAAATAATTTTGTTATTGCCAATGGTTCAAGTCATGGCTGAAAGATGTCCTCACATCAACCTACCCATGTAGTTAACAAATAATAAAATGGTAAATAGAAAAGAAAATAAATATTTATATAAACAGTGAAAGTGCTTATCTAAATTATTTTGCATTTATTTACACAACTAGAATATGCAGCACTAAAGAAATGACTTACTTCTGACACTTTCTAGTTAATTAAGAAAAGTGAATTCATAAACAAAACAATGATTTAAAGTGAATTTGTGGACAAAACAATGATTTATGTGAAACGGTTTCCAGTGAGCCACTGTCCAGGATATATTTCTCAAACATTAAAATATTCCAACAATGTATAATGAACTTTCGCAAACTAGTTATGACATTTCTTGTGAGCCTTAGCATCTCATATTTTAGGAGAAGCTATATAATTTCATAATGCATACATTTTCAAGATAGCCAGGTAGTCTTGTTCTAACGTTCTAAGCCAGGATGAACCATGATTCTTTAAAATGCCATCAGTTTTACAAAGTTACACTTAACACACCTTTATAAGTTTAGCACCACTTTGACAACAGTTGTCTGTGCCAGAAATGATAATTAAGGAGGGATATAAGACAGAACTCCTTCTAATGAAAGCTAACAGGGAAGAGGATTGTTAATGAGCTCTACAGATTACATTTAGAGAATTTAAAGATCTGGTGAAAGATTCCTTTCTTGTTTTTTTACTGTCAAACTTTTAGTGTTATCCAACGAGGTTTTACTTCATGCCTGGCTGCCGTTGGTCACAGAAGCGGGAATCGGGATTGCTTTTCGGTTTGTAGAATGAGATACCTTGACTTTTATCTTATTATGTGGTTGCGATAATAAGCAAGTCATTTTTTACATATTATCACATGAAGTAAAACCTCCTTGGATAACAATAAAAGTTTGACAGTAAAAAAAAAAACAAGAAAGGAAAGTTTCACCGGATCTTCATTTCAGTGCTACACACCAGTCACACAGTGGTTTAGAATGTGGTTGTGATAATATGTAAGTGCTGGAAATGCAAACGAGCAATTAACATTGCTTCAGGTGAAAGAATGTTCTTTCAATCTGAAGTCTCAAGGAACTGCATCACCACTAATTACAAAAGAAGATGGCACCTTAGAGAGCAACTAGACTTCCTCAAGGTGGATGCAGGATACTGCAGTCAGTATGTTCAATTCCTGCCACAGTCCTGTAAGAGTACAAAAGGTTCTTGAAGATCTACCAGTCAGTAAACTATGTCTACAGAAGAAAAGTTTTGCATAAACCCTCATTAATTTCCCCCTCTCAAGAACAGATTGCTCCCCTAAATAAATTACACAACTTCCATTCTGCCCAGTTTGGAGGCTGTTCCACTGGGCTCTGAAAAACTGTACAGACAAACAAAAAGCATGTCTCTAAAAGAAAATATTGAAATTAAAGCTGTTGTCAGTGACCTAAGCTTTAGCAATGTGTCAATTCAAATGAATGGTGTCAAACATTCATATATGCTGTTCAAGGCATGTGATGAAGGCAAAAGAAAATCAAACTCAGAAATGGCCTCCTACTGACCTGTAGGCCTGTTATGTACAGCTGTTGGTTTAGTGACAAGGAAGTGATGATAAAGATGTAAAAAAGATATAAAGTATAACAGACCAGTTAGACACCACTTTGGACTGGCTGAATAATGGGGGAAAAACAGGGATTTTGTGCTCCCATACCTAAGCCTATCCCTGCCATGGTCCAAAATCATAGTCATCCACACTTCCTTCCACCTATGCCCCAGACAGGGCATGTTCAGTCTTTTTCTGTCATTTTGCCTGCACTCTCACTGCCACTTTCTCATCAAATGAAACAACCTACAGGTGAAACTGAAGACTTCAGTTTACATGTACTGTGTATCAAAAGGAAAAGTAGAAAAAAGAAATAAGGGGCACAAATCTGGAACTGAACTGGAACTCTGCTATGCCATATTAAAGGAAAATGTGCTGGGTGCTTTGAAAAGGAGTAACCTGAGTGTTTTGCTACTACTGATTTCTCTGATGCTGTACAAGAACCATCAGACTTTGGAGTACATGTGCTTTCACTGAGCAGAGGGTAGGGTCAACATATGGGGAGTGTCTCTAAGATAATGTTTTCTCAGGGCAGCTAAATCCTACATTTCCATTTATGGCTGTAGTTGCACTTTATCAGTAGTGTAGTAACACACTAAAGTAGACACTGCACTATGTTTATAGCAAGTCATGAAGCTGTCTGCCCTTATTTTTATAGAAACATGTCCCTTGAAAAAGAGTGGCTGATCAGTGAGGTTTTACTTCATTCATGGACTCATAAATAAAGCACTGCTGCTAACAGTTGTTCAGGTTTGTGTAGTTCACAAAAATGAATAATGGCTTACTTGTACTGCCATTCATGTTTATTTACAAAAAGTATTCATTTAGTTTTCCCTGTGCTGCAAGGAATCATACACTAACTCTGCTGTCGTGTATGTAGTAATTTACTAACTGTAATTGGTCACTAAACCTGTTTTCTGAAAATACTTTAATCCCATTCTGCCATGTTTTGCATAGCACTATATAAAGATCTAGCATCTTGTCTATAATTATTGACTGGCTGTCTTGTTTTCATATATACTACTCCCATATCCTGTGAATAATTACTCACTGTCATATCTTGTGTAGAAGCTATAAAAAGAAATCACGTCTTGTGTGTAAGTCCATCAGTTGCTGTCATGTTTTTTGTAAAAGTGTATGCTGCACTTTGACTCAAAGGTACACACTGAATTCTTTACCCTTTGTACCAATGTACACTGACTTGATCTATACCTATGTTAAGGTCATGTGTACATTTGCACACTGAACTTTCTAACTTGCTTGAAAATCCTTATTGTATCATTAGTCCTGTTTCTAGCCTTACTCTGAATGTCTTATCCCATGTGTAGTTATACACTGAATTTCCTATTCCTTGCGCAGTGATACACTAGATCTGTTATCCTCTGAATAGCTGTAGCTCTGCTGTTTTGGTAGTGGATGTATTCATAAACATCTGCTCTATGTGTTCAAATGAATGGTTCAAACATTCATATATGCAGTTCAAGGCAAATGATGAAGGCAAAAGAAAATCAAACTGAGAAATGGCCTCCTGCTGACCTGTACGCTGCAAATTCTGCCTGCCACTATACATATTTATTTATTTATATTTGTTTATATATATATATATATATATATATATATATATATATATATATATATATATATATATATATGGGTCTACCTCGACCCACCGAAATTACGTTTCTCAGAAACGTAATTTCACGACCCCGTTTTTCCGAAAGCTCATTCATCCAAAAATGCACTTTCGCCAAAAAAACAAGTCAACGAAAAGCAAAAAATAAAAAAATAAATAAATAAAAAATATGACAACACTAAACACATTTATGCAGGGGGACAAGCCCCCCTGCCCCCACACCCCCGCTACTTATATATTCTAACTCAGATCGTACTACAGTGGGGATAAGGGAATATTCCCTTATCCCCACTGTGTCACAGTCTACAACAACCTTGGTTGCTTTTCGTTGACTCAGTTTTTCCCAAAAGTGTATTTTCAGATAAATGCACTTTTGGAAAAACGGGGTCGCGAAATTACGTTTTGGAGAAATGTAATTTTGGTGGGAGGTAGACCCATATGTGTGTGTGTGTGTGTTTGTGTGCATATATGTGCACACACACACATATATATATATATATATATATATATATATATATATATATATATATATATATATATATATATATATATATATATATATATATACACACACACACATATATATATATATATATATATATATATATATATATATATATATATATATATATATATATATATATATATATATATATATACACACACACACACACACACACACACACACACACACACACACACACACACACACACACATACAGAAATATATATGTATATATGAGTATATGAAGGTTCATTGAAACGCAAAATTATCAAACACAAGCTGATTGATGCTTGTATTTTGAAACACTAATGTACTGAAAGCCCAAAACAGTGAAGTGGAAAAAAATTGCAAAAGTAAATACTTTTTTTTTTGTGATCTGATAACCAGAACCCTACCATTACATTTAGACCATATTTGTCTGAATAGTGGTACTGTCACAGAAATGATTTTTGCATAGTAAGGTGCAGGGTTAGGGTTAGTCTGCATTAGTAAGATGAAGCAGGTGTGAAAATTTACCATCAAGTTTGATGTTAAAGGATCTGTTTGTGAGGTAGGATTTAAACCAGGAAACCTCTCTGGAAAAAAGTTTAAAAGAAGACAATGGCTTTAGGAGATGGCTGTCTCTCACCATGTCTAAGACCGAGGAGAGATCATCAGTAACCAAATAATTTTCCATAGCAGTGAGAATTGAGTCATTTCAAGCAATAAGTGAAGTCTGCGTGCTCAAGCCCAAGATAAAATCATGCTGATATCTGGAGAGTAAATTATATCTATTGAGCTATAAGAACTGGTTAAAAGTATAAAAAAAATATTTATTTGTGAAGTATTTGCAAGACATAAGGAACCAAGAAAATATGCTGTCATTTCCTAGCACACACACAGATGAGAAAGGCAGTCTGGTGGTTTAACAGTCTGTTTTACTTGTTTTAAACAGAATTTGTTAAAATAAAAGGACAGAAGTAATAATGACTGTGATAAAGAAAAAAGGTAGGATAGCATCAAGGAAAGAATATAAGAAGAGGAGGATGAGAAAGTCTGGCATGTTTAGAAATTCCTTCCTGTAGTCCTCAGAACATATTTAGCATGTGTTGAGGATATGAGGCTCTGGTATGTTTCATTCTGTAGTCCTAGTTTATCATTCTATATAATTAGATGTCTCTAACTATTCTGTTTAGATTGTTTTCTTTCAAGAGGTTTGTATGTTACCTGTACTGTGTATGATTACTCTGGGTTATTTTTTTCTTTTATTTCTTTCTTAGAAATCTTTTGTAAACCCCTTTAGACTAACATAACTTATAGCTTGTTATGTCATGCTTACAAGCTCTTAAAATAAAAAAAGTGTACATGCCTGCTTATCTGGGCTCTTTAATACTCTTTAATCCTACACTAAGGCACTGTACTTGTGCATAAATCGTGCCATCCCAAATAGAACCAAGATGCTCTTCTCCAAAAAAAGGAAGACAATATGGTAGTCCCCTGCTATAAACAAACTATACAACAGAAGGAAAAACTGTTGCAACAAAGGGGAAAATCCCAGGATGCAAAAAACTCCCTCACCAGCCTCAGTAAGAAGCTGAGATCCCTCATAAAATCCTCAAAAGCTAGTTACGAAAATAAAATTGCCAAAGATTCCAAAGACAACCACAAGGCATTCTATAGTTATGTCAAGAATCTAAATGGCAATGCTCAGATCTGCTCTGAGCTACAACAGAATGGAATTAAATATACTGATCCCAAGGATATTGCCAATATCCTGGCAGATCGATTTAGTGCCAACTTCACCCCCCTCACCCCCTAAAGGGCCCATCTCAAAACCAAAAGCTTGCCAAATTCCGATAATCATGGCCACACAGGTAGAAACCGCACTCTCCAAAGCTAAGAATACAGCATCCATGGGACCAGATGACATCCCAGGCTGTGTACTACATGAACTACAAAATGAACTGGAACCTCACCTAAGTGTCATGTTTAATCGTAGCCTCACCTCAGGCTTCGTGTCCACTGAGTAGCACACAGCTACAGTTATCCCGCTCCATAAGGGAGGATCCACCTTGGATCCCGGGAACTACTGTCCCATCAGTCTGACAAGCCTGATCTGTGAGGGCATGGAACACATTATCATGGAACTTATAAACAAAGACATTGGCAACCTTCAAACACTGGACCCCACCCAGTTTGGGTTTGTGAAGGGCCGATCTTGTCTCCTGAATCTGATTGACTTCTTTGAATCAGTCTCCAGAGCTGTGGACAAGGGTAAGGCGGTCCACACAGCCTATCTGGACCTCGCCAAGGCCTTCGACACCATCCCCCACTCTGGAATCATAGATAAACTTACTAAGCTGGGCATAAATCCCTACATCACTCAATGAGTTGCCAACTGGCTTACTGACAGAATCCAGACTGTAAAAGTAGCCGACTCCAAATCCAGTTCCAGACAAGTGACAAGTGGAGTACCTCAGGGTTCAGTCCTGGGACCACTCTTGTTTGGCATCTACTTCTCTGAAGTACAGGCCAACACTAAGGGACTCTGGCTAACAAAGTTTGCAGATGACTGCAAACTGGGAGCCGTTATTGAATCCCCAAATGATGTGGATATTCTACAAAAGGGCCTTACAGAAACAGATGCCTGGTGCCAGAGCCATGGGCTCAAGCTTAATGCCAAGAAATGTATAGTTATCCCCTTTGGAAAAAAACATGTATCCATGAATTACCACACAGGTGGCAGGACACTAAACATCAAAAGTGTGATGAGAGACTTAGGGACACAGGTGGACAGTGGTCTCACTTTCGATAACCACATCGCCACAACAGTCAGGACATTTTTCTATGTGGCACACCTCATCACTAAGGGATTTTCATCCAGAAAAAAGGAGGTCATTGTCCCACTGTACTCATCCCTCATTAGACCCATTATAGAGTATAATGCCCCATTTGGTATGTACCTCACAAGACATCTGCAACAGCTGGAAAGGCCACAGAAATACCTCACTAAAAGAATCACAGGCCTAAAGCAGATGACATGCTGACCGTCTAAAAAAACTCCAGCTATACTCTGTGGCATATCGTCTACTCAGAGGTGATCTCTGCTTAACATACAAGGCCATGTCAAACCCTGAGCTGTTGGACATGCTCCACTTAAAGAAATCCCAATCCCTCAGAGCCACATGCTCCAGGGATCTAAACCTTGTCATCACAATGAACAAAACATGCTGGAGGGATAGGTTCCTGACCCAGAGACTCCCCATACTCTGGAATAGACTGCCCATACATGTCAAGCAGAGCGCCTCATTGGCCCTCTTCAAAAGGAACCTTGATGATTGGATGGGAGATAGGAAATTCACCCCGGGGATCATGTCAATCGCCCTGCTAGACAGGGGCCCAGAGAAGTAAATATTGTGGGAAGAAATATCCAGGGAATTGTTATGGCTAGGCTTGCATAGGCCCTAGGGCCGATAGCCTAGTACCAACCTATGGATTATTATAATAAATTTACATATATCCAGAAATGCTATGCATGATGGCATTGGCAGATCATTTTGTGCTATAATAATGGCATCCACTAAAAGCTAGATGTAGCAATATGATTGTCTCTCTCCTTTCCCCATACATGGAAGATACCCTTGGCCGGCTACACAGTGACTCTGATCTGTTTAAGAACATATAATAGACCTCTCTCCTGTATTGTATTCATGTTCTCCATCAATGACACAATCCTTAATTAAGGTACACTGATACAGCGCACAACGTTTAATTCAGTTGTAAAGTACATTACTTGTTACGTCTTTTTATGCTTTGGGTCCTTCCCATTGTCGTCTGTTTACATTGTGTTTACACATGCATGTATTTAATCTCTATCTCACAGCTTGTTTGATACTTCAAAGTGCAGGTGTGTGTGCAAGCGTGTGTGTGTGTGTGTGTGTGTGTGTGTGTGTGTGTGTGTGTGTGTGTGTGTGTGTGTGTGTGTGTGTGCAAGCGTGTGTGTGTGTATGTGTGTGTGTGTGTGTGTGTGTGTGTGTGTGTGTGTGTGTGTGTGTGTGTGTGTGTGTGTGTGTGTGTGTGTGTGTGTGAATGTGTTTATGTGTGTGTCTATTGGTATTAAGCTCCATTTTCCAGCAAGAGGTAATATAATATACTAATTCTGTGGTCATTGTATACTGGAATAAAGTCCTGTCTCATGATCACTCCTCTCTAAAATTACTAATGACTTAGTCTCAGGTCACACCACTTGAAAAGGTAACCACCTTCCATGAGTTTGACTATTTCACCGTCAACTAATTGTTATGCCAATGGTTTGGCTGCCAGTCTCAGTATTAAATACACAGCAGGGAGGACAGAGAACATATTGAAAGCACAGAGGACCAGTGAAGAAAACATAGCAGATCAGGTAAAATGATGGCAAAAGACGCAGTGAGAAAGATGTGAGGTAATACCCATGCAGACTAAGGTCAGCACATTATTCATGCTTCATACATTTCCACCAACATCTCATTCAAAGCAAGTGAGCAAAATGGACACTATGATTTAGCCTGTAGTCTCACAGAGTCCTCATCTCTAGGAACTATGTGCATTTGAGGGTAAGCAAGACTGGAGCATTTCAGTAATAGCATGATGCCTCACAGTCAAAAGTCAAAAAACTTAGGAGACCTGCTGACTCCACAGCATAGAGGAAAAAAATTCTGATTATGACTCAGATGACTTAGGTTAAAATGATGTCCTAGGCACTAGAAGAGGTAGTAGGGGACAGAGACAAAAGATGAGGTTTAAGTCTACTTGACCTATCCTACAGGAAAGGGAAGAGTTGTGTGTGTGTGTGTGTGTGTGTGTGTGTGTGTGTGTGTGTGTGTGTGTGTGTGTGTGTGTGTGTGTGTGTGTGTCTTGTTGGAGCATGGGTGGGGGTCAAGAAGATTATGATCATTTGTGGAGTTGGTCGAATCCTTGCCACATATAGCTATTACACATAAATCCCTCTGGGTGTTATTCAGTTATCTGTGTCACCAATTAATCTTTAAGTACAAAACTCCCTAATCTGCCCAAATAAAAGCCCAAGTAGCAAGTGTCTCACTTGCTGTGGGAAGGAAATAAGAGTTAGCTGTCACCCCGTGTGAGGAATGGATAAGGGAGGGAGCAGCTGTGATGGGAGAACAATGGTGATCAGGTTTTAGGAGCAAAAAAGTGAGAAAATGCAAAGAAAGACATGACATCTGTTGTCATCAAATAAGAAACAAAATTATTCTTTAATATGGCCTCATTAAAGTAACACATTAAGCACTTTACTGGGGGCAAAGTATAAGGCAAGTGATGACACTGGATATGCTAACATTAACCATCTTCTTCAATAGGCAAACTTTACTGTTGCAAAGAAAACTAAATTAAAATTTTAAATCATGATTTACACACATAGTAACAAGCCTATCAGATAGTCTGAAAATACTCCCATAAATAGTCCTGCATTCAGCATTAACTGGTAACCATAATACACAGTAAAGATACAGTGCTACAAAAATTAGCACATGCAAGAGGGTCACTAAAGGATGACCCAGCTGATCAAATGCACATTCTCACTGTATTTCACTGACATGAAGTCTGAGGCCAGTTCTAGGAAATCCAGTAATACCCAATAGAACCAAGTTAAATAATTGTCTCTATTTAGACAATTACAGTTTATTCACAATAGTCTTTATGGTATAAATATCCACCATATGATCCTAAACATTTTTTTTCAAAGAAAATACATGCTGTAGATGAGTTCACAAATATTTATAAATAATACTCTTTATAACATTCCCAACTTTTTTGTTAAAATGTTTACTGACACATTGCCAAGGTCTTCTTCTCTCAAAAACTGTTAGCATATTACCTTGTAAATCACCATAACTATACTGCAGTCTTTTAATGGTATATTCCAGCTAATGTGTTTTGAACACATCACTTGTCATGTTATTTTCATAAGAAATTAAATTATTGCATCTATAGCTTCCAGAGCAGGATTTAGGTAATCAAACAGATGTCTTATCCACCATGTCGGAGACGTTTCTACTCCATAAAAGGAAAAGGCAGTACTGATGGAAACATCTAAGGGTTTCTTTGATATTTATAATTAGCCAGTACTTAAGCTATTTCTAATAATGTGACTACTGACTTTGTATATACAGCCCCAAACCATTTTTTAACGTATTCATAGTTGTGTGGCCTGAACAACATATCCCTTTTCTTTACTGCCACCTCTTGACCACTTTTATTAATTACACTTTTCAAGTAACAACCCATCAATTCAAGCATTCATCAGTGCAGAGGTTGCTTTCTAAGATTTAGAAAGCACACAGATGAGAAGCCAATTAAAACACAACTTTTTTGCTTAAAACTAAACCTTAGATACAGAACATGTGACCAAGGACCGATACAACCGAGGCAATATATTATTCAAAAAAAAAAGTGAGAACATAAGTAATATGAAAAATGATTAATGAATGTTAAATTCCTTAATTGCCCTGTACAAATGTTCAAATACCATATTTAAAATCACAAATCACTCATTTTGTTCAGGGTAAATACTTAATATTTAATTCAAGATGTAAACCTTTTGGTTGCAGGATTTCTTAACTATGATTGATAAAAGCATCTTTCATTAATAATGTGGAAAAGCTTAACCCTTTATAATCTTGATTATGACTGTGTTTGATACGTATAGCTACTGGTGTAGTGACAACTGTACTTCTTGTTATGATCTGTTTGGTGCCAGTTTGCAGAACTGACATGAAAATGACTTGTTAAGTCTGGGACACAAAATATTTTGCTTTGCATATCATCTGTGTCACATGTATCACATCTGTGATACCCCATGAAGTAATAATGCACGTTACGACTTCAGTGTAAAAATACAGAAAACAGGCAACATTGGCATATGTCAAATGAAACTATATGAGTTGATAACAGATTCTCATTTGAACACCACACCTCTGTGGGGGGTTAGAAAATCCTTCTGCCTTGCACAGCTTATCCTTTGTGGTATCTCATCATGGTCCAAACAAATTATAGTCCCACATTATTCATCCCTTATAAGGCCCATCATTGAATATAATGCACCCTATGCTTTGGCATGTATTTTGTTAAGCACCTAAACAAGCTTGAGAGACTTCAACTCTTTCCCAACAAACAGATTTCGGGTCTCAGTACCTTTACCTATTTTCAAAAAGTCAAAAAAAAAAGTCAAGTCAAAAGTGAACTTTACTGTCATTCAAACTTCACACAACAGTGCAAACTGAACAAAATTTCGTATCTCCAGATTCAATGTGCAAAACATCAGAAGAAGCATTACAGCAGACTTTACTACATCATAGCGAATCATTGCAGACATAACACCCAAAACATTTTATGAATCTACAACAGTACATTATTGCATAGAATTCCAACAGTTATCAGTATTGAACAAGAAGGCTAGTTTCACATCTGTTGGTTTATTACACCAAAATATGAGTTAAGACATTTGCATTACATCTGAGCATTTGAGTTAATGCACAAAAATATGAGTTCTCATCAACATAGATATCTGCTACACCCAATGGACATCATCATGCATGTTATTAGTAGAGTTCAGCAAGCTGATGGCCTGTGGAAAGAAGCTCTTACTGAATCATGCGGTTTTGCACGGGTCTATATTAAATAAACGAAAGCTCGTTACAGCAAATACGTCTTAACCGACACATAAACAGTGAACTGCATATACGTCGATCTACATACACATCGAAAAAAAAGTATTCGAATTGTCATAGTTGGCCCGAACACAATAATCCAAACGTGTGATGTAAAGACGTCTAAAACGTATATCTATAATATGTATCACAAAGGACATACATTTTAAAGTAAAATATAATTTTAATAATTTACTTTTAATTAAACATCTTCAAAAGTATATACGTAAGATTTGCAAACCTACGTTTACAGAAACAAAAATAAATGTTTTATTAGTTATACAAAACGCATTCTTGAAATACTGAAAAAGAGTGTTAGACGTAAGAGGATTGTGTGTATGGCATTTTCTAATACAAAAATGGCTGCTAAACCGGTAACAGCTCCTGGTGTTGTAGGTAATTGCTATAGCACAGTGAAATCACAGAAATGTAAAGATATGTTAATAATCAATAGCTACTTGTATAATTTGGAAAAGGTTATGAAGAGTAGAAAATACTGGTGTTGTCAGCTAAAGCAAACTCAGAAATGTAGAGGGAGGGCAATAACAACAGTACAGGGTGAGGCAGAAATACTGTTTAAATCCACTACTCATGACCATGATTCTGATGCTACAGATGTGGAGAAATATAGAGCTTGTCAGAAACTAAATGAGTTAGCTAGTGTATGTAGGACCACCCCTGCCTTAGTTGTTGATGATGTGGTAGCTAGCACGTCTCTTGAAAGCACTGTTAGTTTACCTACTAGGAGATCTATGCTGCAACAGGTTAATAGAGTAAGGCGGAAAAAGTTATTGACAAACAGTAAACCTTCTACTGCACTAAATACAATTTGTTTAGATGACTATAAGTTAAAGTCTACATTTTTCCAGGAATGGAAATTTGATATACGTACAAATTTACATGTCTTAGTATTTTCAACTAAAGAGAATTTGATAGATCTTTGTAAGTCGGATAGATGGTTTATGGATAGAGTCTTTTTGACAAAAGGAAGATTCTGCCGACAGCTTTACAGTATTCATGCATTGATTTCACATAGTGGTAATCAGAAATGTCTTCCTTTCGTGTACTGTTTGATGACTAAAAACTCATTTAAATCATACAATTTTATGTGGGAATGTGTCTTTAACTTGTTATGTAGAGCAAATCTGACAGCCTCTGTGAAATATCTATTATGTGACTTTGAACTGGCTGCAATAAAAAGTATTGCAGCAAACTTCTCTGATGTATGTAACAAAGGTTGTCTATTCCAGTTTGCCCAAAATGTGTGGTGGAAGCTACAAAGCTTAGGGTTATCACAGCTGTACGGTGCATCTGTATAATTTCAGCATTCTGTGAAACAGTTAATAGCCTTATCCTTTGTAGCAGAAAGTGAAGTTATACCTGCATTTCGTGAGTTATGTAAAGGTTTCTCTAGTGAAGGGAAAGAGTTGTTAAATTACTTTCCTGATATATATGTCTTTGGTCGTGGTTTAGCCAGTTCTCGTTTTCCACCAGTATATCCTGTGTCATTCTGAAATATTTCTTCATTAAATGACAAGGCTCTACCTCGTACTCAAAACTATGTGAAAGGCTGGCATAGATGAGTCAGATGTTTACTAGGAAGAAGAATATGTGATATTCCAGCTGTCATTTCAGTACTAGCTAGACAACAAAATAGGGTTGATGAGTTGCGGTTGCAACTCATTTCAGCATGTGCACCATCACCAAAAAAAAAAAAAGGAAGTCTCTAGGGAGGCAACATCGTTTACAAACTGTACTAGAAAGAAAGGATGAGTACAATACTCAAAGAGTTCTTAAGAGCTGTTGCCATGCTGTTGAAGGTTTAAAAGAGAAATAATTGGAAGTAATGCTCTATGCATCAAGTGCACTTTTTATTAATTTGTTAAGATATGCTACAGGAAAAGTTTGTGTTTGAATTATGGCACAGTATTGGGAATTAATGGTGGTTTATAATTTTACACACACTGAAAACACTATTATTACCTAGATTAATTTATTTTTTCCTCTGTTACTGGAAGGGGTGTATTTTCATTAAAGCATATCGGGAACTTGATTTACGTTTGGGAGTGAGGAATTATTTACTTTACTTTCACCGCACAAGGATCGCGCTGTTGGCCAACTATGAAATTTCAGCATTTTGTATATTGATGTAAGTGTGTTTTGATGCTATAAGAGTTCGCTATTTATGTGTCGGTTAAGACATATTCGCTCTAACGAACTTTAGTTTATTTAATATAGACCCGTTTTGCACTGCATACTGCAATAGTGATTGCCAGATGATAGGAAGGAAAACAGTCCATGGGCAGGGTGAGTGAAGTCCCTGACTATTTTAGTGGCTCTACTTAGACAGTGAGATAAGTATAGGTCCTGAATAGATGGAAGAGTGGTCCTAATAATTGTCTCAGCCCTCCATAACCCTTTGGAGAGACTTCTGATCCAAAGTAGAGCAGTTTCCATGCCATACCAAAAAGCTGTTTGACAAGATGCTTTCTATAGCGCCCCTGTAGAAGGTTATGAAAACAGGAGGGGGAAGGTTTGTTCTTCTCATTCTTAGCAGAAATGGAGACGCTGTTGTGCCCACTTAACAATGGAATTTGTATTTATGGACCATGCCAAGTCTTCCACGATATGTACCCCTAAGAACTTGCTGCTTTTTTATCCTCTCTACTGTTTCTCTGTGGATTGTGAGTGGAGGGTGCACTCCATGGTTCCTTCTGAAGTCAGTTATCTCCTTGGTCTTGGTCAGATTCAGTGCTAGGTTGTTGTTGTTGTTGCACCACACAATCACTTGGTTAACCTCCTGTTGGTAGCCTGTTTCATCATCATTGCTGATGAGACCCACAACTGTTGCGTCATCAGCAAACTTAATTATGTGAGTCGAACTGTACCTAGCAATGCAGTCACAGGTCACCAAAGTGAACAGCAATGGGCTCAAGACACAACCCTGTGGTACACCAGTGTTCATAATGATGGTCTCTGAGGTGGTCTTGCCAATGCATCCTGTCTGGGGTCTATCTATGAGGAAGTCGAGTATCCAATTGCATAGTAGGGTGCTGATACCCAATTGAACCAGTTTGTTTAATAGATGCTGGGGGGGTGACTGTGTTGAAGGCAGAGCTGAAGACTATGAACAGCATATGCACATAGCAGTTTTTGTTTTCCAGGTGGACCAGAAATAAGTGAAGTGCCAATGAAATAGCATCTACCATGGAGCGATGAGATCGGTATGCAAATTGGAGTGGATCAAAAGTTGCAAGAAGTCTTGATATTATATAGTCTTTGACAAGCCATTCAAAGCACTTCATTACAGTGGAGGTGAGAGCTATGGAGTGGTAGTCATTGAGGTTTGATGGTGGAGACTTCTTGGGCAATGGTATGATGGTTGTGTTTTTAAAACATTTGGGTATGATGACCTGACTCAAAGAGTTGTTAGAGATATCAGTGAGGACGTTTGTCAGTAGATCAGCACAGTCCCTGAGTATTTGTCCCAGAATGTTGTCAGGTCCAGTGGCTTTCCTTGGGTTTACATTGTGTAAGGTCCTGCAAACATCAGTTGATTTGAGACAAAGCACTTCATTGTTCTGGCTGATAGAGACTTTTGTTGTTGTAGTGTTGCTGTAGTGTTGTTTTTTTCCTCAAACTGACTAAAATATATGTTGAGCTTGTTGAGAAATTCATTACTATCATTGCACTGAGAAGATGAGGGGCTGTAGTCTGTTATGGATAGAATTCCTTGCCACAGACACCTGGAGTCTTTTAAGTCTGTGAAGTGACTCTGAATTTTCTGTCCATAGGTATGCCTGGCATCTCTCACACTCCTATTTAGATTTTCTCTGGCTAACCTAAGGGCATCCTTATCCTCCTACTTAAAGGGAGCATTGCATGCTCTCAGAAGCTCGTACACCCACTTGTAAGCCAAGGTTTATGTCTGGCCCATATGGTGATCTAGTGACTGTCACATCATCCATACACTTTGATATATATCCCATCACAGACTCTCTGTACACACTTAGGTTGATATGCTGGTTTACAGTGGCTGCCGCTTTGAACATGTTCCAATCTGTGCTTTCAAAACAATGTTGGAGTGTTGAAACAGCTCCCCCTGGCCATATCCTTAATTGTTTCTTGGATGGCTTCCCTCTGGTCAATAATGATCTGTACACTGGAGCTAGCATTATAGAGAGATGGTCTGAGTTTTCCAGGTGTGAGTGAGGCATTGCCTTAAATGCTAGTTTGACACTGGTATAAACCTTATCCAATATGTTCGCATCCCTAGTTGCAAAATCCACATGCTGATAGTAGTCGATGCAGGGCATCCAGATTCCATAGTAGCTTCTTCCCACACACTGTCAGACTGTTGAATAACAAACCCATAGCCTAACATGCTACATGGGTAAAACATTTGCGTGCAATGTGTCATGGTTGTTTACATAAACTCTTTGAATAGCTCACTTCATACTTCTCTCTCTGCACTAGGAAAACTGTGAACTGTAAGTTTATGGTATATATTGGTGGTGGGTAAGTTTATGTGTGCCTCTTAGTTATTATAGTACTGTTTTTTGCATATCCTTATATTTCGACTGAGTCTATTCCTGCTGTTGTACTTGTTGTGTTTCAGAGCTTTCAAATTTGTTTTACTTTTACTTTTTTGTATATATTTTTTTTTAATTTTTATTTAATTTAATTTAAAATTTTTATTAATTTAATCTATCTTCCTTCTATAAACTCTCATTCATATAGTACAAAGCCTGTGTATCGAAATTTAATGTAGTGATATGCACTTTTTCCTCTGTGTTGATCTGTATGACAATAAAGTTAATTTGACTTTGACTTTAGTGTGGTAGAACTGACTTCAGATTGGCCTGATTGAAGTCTCCCGCTATTATGCGAACATCGTCTGGATTCTGGTTTTGCAATTCACTGATCAGTTGGTATAATGCTGCCAGTGCTTCATTTATATTAGCACTGCGAGGAATATATACAGCTATGATACTAACCCCCATTAAATTCTCTAGGCAAGTAAGATGGTCTACATGTTAGTGACATGTACTCTATATTTTCAGAGCAGTGAATGGAGACCATGTCGCAGTTGGAACACCAGTTATTGCTGATGTAAATACAGAGACCTCCTTCCCGAGATTTCCCACCAAGAGTCTGGGATCTGTCTGCTCAAAATAATGATAGACATTACACATAAAATGCACTATCATTAATGCTGGAATTTAGCCATATCTCTGTGAAGATAAGCACACAACAGTTTCTCACCTTGCTTTGAGTAGTTAGCTCTAGTCTTAGGTAGTCCATTTTGTTTTTTAAGGAGCGAACATTTGCCAGTAAAATAGATGGAATCACAGGCCTGTAGGGGTTTGCTTTTAATCTGGCAGTGATTCCGGCCCGAGATCTGCATGTTCGTGATCTTCCACATCTCTTTCATCTTCTCCTCCTTCTGTAACTGGTAAAAATTGACTGCTTCCACATAAGCCCTATTCTTCTAATCAGTGTCATACAGACTCCTGAGGGGTGCTCTCTGCTTAGCTTTCCATGCTCTGAATGACCCAGCATTCTTTGAACTTCATCTAAAAAGAACCAGTAGTAAAGAACTGCTCCACCCAGCCACTGGGGATACACAAGCCAGTGCATTTCTTTGTGCCGGTCCCAAGCCCGGATAAATGGGGAGGGTTGCGTCAGGAAGGGCATCCAGTGTAAATTTTAGCCAAATCACACATGCAGAGAACAGTACAAAAATATATACAGGATCGGTTGATGCCCGGGTTAACAACGACTGCCACCAGTACTGTTGGCCAACAGGGTGCTGGTGGAAATTGGGCTACTGTTGGCCGAAGGAGGAGAAGAGGGGGAAGGCATGCCCGAAGGCAGGTAAAGGCTAGGACTGTGATAGTGAGGGTCAGAACTTTGAATGTTGGCAGTATGACTGGTATAGGGAGAGAGCTAGCTGATATGATGGACCGAAGGAAGGTTGGTATATTGTGTGTGCAAGAGACCAGATGGAAGGGGAGCAAGGCAAGGTGTATCGGAGGCAGTTTCAAATTGTTTTATCATGGTGTGGATGGGAGGAGAAATGGCATAAGCATTGTCCTGAAGGAAGAGTATGCTAAGAGTGTTTTGGAGGTGAAAAGAGTGTCAGATAGAATGATGTTTATGAAGCTGGAAATTGATGGTGTAATGATGAATGTTGTTAGTGCATATGCTCCACAAGTTGGGTGTGCGATGGATGAGAAAAAAAAATTTGGAGTGAGTTGGATGAAGTGGTGATGACTGTACCCAAGGGTGAGAGACTGGTGACTGGAGCAGATTTCAATGGGCATGTTGGTGAAGGGAACAGAGGGGATGAAGAAGTGATGGGTAGGTATGGTGTTAAGCAAAGGAATGCAGAAGGTCAGATGGTAGTGGATTTTGCGAAAAGGATGGACATGGCTGTGATGAATACGTATTTTAACAAGAGAGAGGAGCTTAGGGTGACATACAAGAGTGGAGGAAGATGCACACAGGTGGATTATATCTTATGTAGAAGGGTCAGTCTGAAGGAGATTGGAGACTGTAAAGTGGTGGCATGGGAATGCATAGTTAGGCAGCATAGGATGGTGGTTTGTAGGATGACATTGGTGATCAAGAAGAGGAGGATGAGTGTGGCAGCAGCACCAAGGATCAAATGGTGGAAATTGAAAAAGGGTAATTGTGAGGTGATGTTCAGGGAAGAGTTAAGACAGGCACTGGGTGGCAGTGAAGAGTTGCCGAATAGCTGGGTAGCTACAGCAGAGCTAGTAAGGGAGATGGCTAGAAAGGTGTTTGGTGTGACATCTGGAAAGAGGAAGGAGGACAAAGAACCTGGTGGTGGAATGAAGAAGTACAGGAGAGTACACAGAGAAAGAGGTTGGCGAAGAAGAAGTGGGATTGTCAAAGAGATGAAAAAAGTAGACAAAAGTATAAGGAGATGAGGTGCATGGCAAAGAGTAAGGTGGCGAAGGCTAAGGATAAGGCGTATGAAGAGTTGTATAAAAAGTTGGACACTAAGGAGGGAGAAAAGGACCTGTATCGATTGGCTAGACAGAGGGACTGAGCTAGTAAAGATGTGCAGAAGGTAAGGGTGATAAAGAATAATGAGGGAAACGTACTCACAAGTGAGGAGAGTGTGTTGAGCAGATGGAAAGAGTACTTTGAGGGGTTGATGAATGAGGAGAATGAGAGGGAGAGAAGGGGGGATGATGTGTGGATAGTAAATCATGAAGTGCAGTGCATTAGCAAGGAGGAAGTAAGGATAGCTATGAAGAGAATGAAGAACGGAAAGGCTGTTGGTCCAGATGACATACCTGTGGAAGCATGGAGGTGTTTAGATGAAATGGCAGTGGAGTTTTTAACTAGATTGTTTAATGAAATCTTGGAAAGTGAGAGAATGCCTGAGGAATGGAGAAAAAGTGTTCTGGTACCGATTTTTAAGAATAGGGGTGATGTGCAGAGCTGTAGTAACTACAGAAGGATTAAACTGATCAGTCACAGCATGAAGTTATGGGAAAGAGTACTGGAAGCTAGGTTAAGAAGGGAGGTGATGATTAGTGATCAGCAGTATGGTTTCATGCCATGAATGAGCACTACAGATGCAATGTTTGCTCTGAGAGTGTTGATTGAGAAGTACAGAGAAGGTCAGAAGGAGTTGCATTGTGTCTTTGTGGATTTAGAGAAAGCATATGACAGGGTGCCTAGAGAGGAGTTGTGCTATTGTATGAAGAAGTCGGGAGTGTCAGAGAAGTATATAAGAGTGGTACAGGATATGTACGAGGGTAGTGTGACAGCAGTGAGGTCTGCGGTGGGAGTGACGGATGCATTTAAGGTGGAGGTGTGATTACATCAAGGATCAGCTCTGAGCCCTTTCTTATTTGCAATGGTGATGGACAGGTTGACAGATGAGATCAGACAGGAGTCCCCATGGACTATGACGTTTGCAGATGACATTGTGATCTGTAGTGAGAGTAGGGAACAGGTGGAGGAGACCCTGGAGAGGTGGAGATATGCTCTAGAGAGAAGAGGAATGAAGGTCAGCAGGACTAAGACAGAATATATGTGTCTGAATGAGAGGGAGGATAGAGGAATGTGAGGATGCAGGGAGTAGAGGTGGTAAAGGTGGATGAGTTTAAGTACTTGGGATCAACAGTTCAGAGCAAAGGTGAGTGTGGAAGAGAGGTGAAGAAGAGAGTACAGGCAGGATGGAGTGGGTGGAGAAGAGTGTCAGGAGTGATTTGTGACAGATGAGTACCAGTAAGAGTGAAAGGGAAGGTCTACAAGAGGGTAGTGAGACCAGCTATGTTATATGGGTTGAAGACAGTGGCACTGACAAAAAGTCAGGACTCAGAGCTTGACATGGCAGAGTTGAAGATGTTAATATTTGCACTGGGTGTGATGAGGATGGACAGGATTAGGAATAAGTATATTAGAGGGTCAGCCCAGGTTGGACAGTTTGGAGACAAAGCCAGAGAGGCAAGATTATGTTGGTTTGGACATGTGCTGAGGAGGGATGCAGAGTATATTGGGAAAAAGATGCTAAGGATGAAGCTGCCAGGTAACAGGAAAAGAGGAAGGCCTAAGATAAAGTTTATGGATGTGGTGATACAGGACATGCAGGTGGTTGGTGTGATAGAGCAAGATGCAGAGGATAGGAAGAAATAGAAACAGTTGATCAGCTGTGGCAACCCCTAATGGGAGCAGCCGAAAGAAGAAGAAGAAGAAGAAGAAGAAGAAAAGAACTGTTAAAGAGACCTAAACTTATATTACCACATCATCAATACCAAATGGTGTGACAAATACATAGACCAGACTCCTCGCAGTTATGGCAAGTGCCAAGGCCCAAAGAACCAGAAAAAAAAAAAAATAGGGCCAGCACCAGTGGAAGTTGCCAAAAATATATAAATTTACTAAATAAACATGTCAGAACTAGGAGTGTTCAACACCCCAAGTCAAGCACAAAAGTGCCCTGTTAGAAACACACAAACTGGTTTTGGCTATGTTAGACTTCTTCAGTGCATAAATCAAAATGAAAAAAGAAAAAAAAAATCACATGAGAGCAGCAGTATATATATAACATATTAGAGACATGTCAATCAAGTAATTATACATAATGAATTCCTATTAAGGATATATTTATATTAAAGATGTCTGCACTGGTGCTGGCCCTACTTTTTGTTTTTGTAACAGATACATAACCTAATGTATACATTGTTTTAAAAACAGACTTCCCTAACCTATCAAGCAGAGTATTTCCCTAGCAACCTTTAAAACCAGTCTGGATGACAGGATAGTTTATCACATTTTTTTACCAGAAATATGTAGAGAAAGTCTACTTTGTGTGGGGAGTTGTTAGTCTCCACAGAATTAGGTGATGTCATTGAGCTTCTCAATGGTCTCTTTTGTTCCTAAGCATAGTAAAAACATATGAATTCATAATTTTGATGTTTTTTAATATTTTTGACCAAAGTGCCAACATTAGCATCTGGCAGTTGACACAGAGGGTTAGGGCTGTGAGCTGGAGTTCCTGTGGGATAGGGTTTGATTCCCACAGTCCTAATTTGCCTACTGTGCAACCTTGAACAAGTCACCTTAACCAGACATTGCTCCTGGGTCACACCTGAAAAGAGACTGTGCATTTAGTGGGTCTACCTGGTTAACAAATGAGCATTATCCTCTTTTTATGATTGTGCTTCTTGAAGAAAAATAGCAACACTTTTCCTAATTATACTAACACTGCTTTGCATTGTCAAGCTCTGTTGAAAAGCACTAAATTCTTTGCTGAACTGATTCTGAGGCTATGGTCAAACAGTACTTTACTGAAGCAGATAGCATCTTGTTAATTGTACAAGCCCTCTCTCCAGTTTACAGGATTCTTTGTATGCCCTAATGTTTACTACAATTACCTAAGTCATTCACGTGCCTGGTTTGTCATTCTTTAAAGAGCAGTATACAGAACTGTGAACAAATGTGTGTAACATCTTTTAACCTTTTTATAGTGGTGTGCAGACTATTTATCAAATAAATAGGAATCATGTAAACCATCTTGTTATTTTTCGAACAACAATGTACCTGTCTCTGTCTGTGCTAACAGTGACTTGAACATTGATGTTCATCTGGTTGGCTTTATTAAGGTGACAGTCAGAAGATTGCCATATGTTCTAACGTCCTCTTTCCATAGTGTCTGCAATCTCTAAGATAGCAATAGATAGATATAGATATTGATATATGGGTTTATGTCAGATTATCGAGTTTTCAGAATTTGGATTTATGTCAGAGAGTAATGGTAGACATTTTAGTTTGACTTTGTACCCTTCAAACAGAGATAAAAGAACTGGAATTTGGATCTTCAGAAAATGGTAGGAGCAAACTACATAGGAAAAATGGGAACTGTGGGAACAATACATACAGGGGAGGAATGAGGTTTAAAAGAAGGCAGGATTTAAATGAGCCATGTAATGTCTGACTGACAATGATTGGGTAGTTATATGTATATAATCTTTGCAACTAAAATGATGTCAGTATGTTTGTGATGTAAAATGCTTGCCACTATGATTATCTCAATATAGTTTGTTTTCATTTATATAAATATATGATTGCCTATGTCATAAGTGATACTTTAATAAAGATGTTTCTTGTTTAAAAAAAAAGACTTCATACCCTTCAGAAAATTCATACTAATGCAAAACCTGTTCTTCTACCAACTTTATAAGTTTAAAGGGGACACTTCCAGGATGGCTGCCCACTGAGTAATAGCTTGTTTCTAGGTCTCCCAGTGTGAAATCAGAAACTCAACAGAGAATGCCAGTAGACTTGTGTTTATGGGTTAATTTCAGTAACTGGCTACTAAGTGCACTGCCTGGATGCCAGGAATAAAGAAATACAGAAGATCTGGAAAAAATCAACTACAAAAAGTGAGGAAGAAACACTGACTGGGGAAAGTTGTACAGATGTTCAGCAAAAAGCAATGCAACCTTCAGACATGACTTCCAGTAACTTACAGGAAGATATAAGAGAACTGCATATAGACCTGGTTAAAATAAACAAAACACTGATGGAGTATATCAACACAAACAACAAAAGGCTAGAAAAAAATGTAAAAAGCTTTAAACGGATATTCAGATCAGATGATAAATCTGCAAAAATCAGAGGTCGAAATGAAGAAAAGACTGGCTGAATATGATACTGCTCAGGAAGACATGTTTTAAAAATAATAGAATTAGAGAACAGAACATGTACGGAAAACCTGAGATTTTCAGGTATACCAGAGATGCTGGAAGGAACAGACTGCATTAATTTTATGAAAGCACAAATAAGCAACTGGAGTGGTATTCCTCAGCAGGAGTTGTTAGTTGAAAGGGTACAGCATGTGTATGCTCCAAACCTATTTATAAGAAAGAAACCTAGACCTTTAATAGTAAAGATGCAATCCTACCGGCAGAAGGAGTTGATTCTGACAAAACTGTGGCAGAAGGGCAAAATACTAAAAGTGGGAGACACCAAAGTGTTTGTGGAGAATGATTACTCATTGTACACAAGTCAGGAGAGAAGAAAATTAATTCCACTATTCATGGCATGTCAGGACGCAAGTATGAGATTCAAATTACTATATCTAGCTGTCTTTAAGGGATTCTTCCCTGGAGGGACAAAATCATTTTTTGATGAAGTGCATGCTAAGGAGGAAATACAAAAGTTTGCCCAAAAAAAAGTGAGCTGTGAAACAGAAGGGGATTCTGCTTCTTGTTCTTCTGGTAATAAAGACCACAGAGAGACTGTACCTGTGAAACTTTTTCCAGTATTTCAATGGAAGATTTTGGAGAGAAGGAAGGGAGAACAAGAGTTGACTAGAATCAAGTGTACATTGGAAATGAAGCAGAGACAGGATTTGGGAGATGGAGAAGAACAGTAATAAAACCAGTAACTTACTGTGGGATTACAATGGAATAATTATATTTGTGAAATATGACAGAACAAGAAAATCTGGAAATATTGGCCTTTTTCAAAATGTGTTGGACTTGTGGGGGACTCTAAAGTATATGCCCTACTACATGTCATTAATCTTCAGAAAAATGATTTGGGGAGGGGATGAGAAGGGAGAAAGCTAACTGTAAGTAAAGAAAATATTTTCTTTTCTTAAGAGTATTGTATTTGTAGTGTATGGTTTTCTTTGCATGCTATTTTATAGTGTAATGGGGATTGTAAACAGGTGCTGTTGTTTTTTTTTTCTTTTTCTCCTCTCTTCTCTCTTTCTTCTTGTGCAATTTTGAGAAATATAGACAATACAATGTAAAAAAAAAAGAGCCTGGTTAAAAAGGCATGACAAAGTTAAAATTAATGTGCTTTTTCTCATTCTTGCATGGGGAAATGACTGGGTTAAGGACCTTAGATTGATTAGTTTTAAGAGATAACAAGTAAATGAAAAAGTGAAAAATAATAATGAATATTATGAGGCTTTTTAATAGCAAATGCATGTATACTTAGCAATTCTGCAGCTGGTCTTCATGTTTCCATGGAAACAATCTCACAAAGAGAAACTGGCTGTCTGGTTCACATGTTTCCATGGAGACAGTCTGATAAAGAGAAACTGGAGATAGTCTGGTAGAAGGGGATTGTCTGAGGGAAAAAGAACAAAGGAATTGACTAGGATATAATGTTCTCTGAAAGCAATCAGGGTTTTTCCAGCTGGAAAAGCTTTAAAGATAAGACAAAACCAATTAGACTTGAAGTAAAGTTTTCTCAGTTTTTTTTAAATGTAATGGGGATACTATTATAAACAGGTGCTTTCCAAATCAGTATAATTTTTCCCATGTTTGCATAGGGATATGACTGGGTTAATGCACTAGGCATTATCTAGTAACAAGTTTATTACAAAGCATGTAAATGAAAAAGAATATTGAATATTATAAGTTTTTTTCTGGTAAACAACGTATCCTTAGCAGTTTTGTGTCTCATTTGCATGTCACTAGGAGACAATTTGATAAAGAGAAATGGCTTGGAGAAAGTGTTTACTAAAAGCATTCAAGTGTTTTCTCAGTTGGGAGAGCATGAAGATAGACAAAATCAAATAGCACTCACTAATAGCACAGGTTGTACCATGCATCTTAGCATGACTACCCTTTCTTTTTGGGTAACTCTAGCCTGTTTGTGTGGCAATCAACTTAGAACTTTTGTTCTTATTAGGAAGCAAAAAACTTCAATATTTGAAGATGTACATAATGTTGTGTGTTATTAAGTTGATAGGTTTTAGGGGGGGGTATTGTTTGTTCTGTTAAAAAAAATAAAAAGTTATGTAAGATGTGGTATAGACTCAAATGGCTATGACAAGAAACAACTGTATAAAAGACCAACGTGCAGAACAGTATATGCATGTAACATAAAAGTTGGAGCTAGACATTTAACAAAAAAGTAGTTATACATAAAAGGTAGTAATAATAACAATAGATGAAAATGATGCTTTCTGTAATGTCTTTCAATATGAATGTTCTTAAAGATAAATATAAAAAAGAAAGAGTAGTGAATTATATTAAAAATGTAGAGTGCAGATAGCTATGCTACAGGAGACACACCTGGAAAGAACAGAACATGTGACTTTGATAAAGAAAGGTTTTCAGGTGGTTATTCAGCAGAATATCTGGGGCAAAGGAAAAGAGGAGCACTTATTTTAATTGCAAGAGGAGCTCCAATAGTGATAGAAGAGGAAAAAAGATAATAGAAGATGTATAGCACTAAGGGGCTACTGGCAAGGGAGGAGGATTACACTGGTATGCATTTACATGCCACCTAAAACTGCTATAATGAACCTTAAGAAAATTCTGGGAGAAATAATCAGCTTTCAGCAAGGAATATTACTTAAAGGTGGAGACTAGAATTTGGTTTGCAATAGTGAAGATTTGTCTGGGGAGGCCTAAAATGAAAAATATAACAAAGGATGGTAGATTTTTGAAGACATTTATGAAAATGTTTGGTATGGAAGATGTGTATCCAGTACTAGGAGTCTGGAGTAAATTTACATATTATTCTCCAAGATACAAAAACTGGGCTAGGCTAGATATAATTTATATCTCCCAGGAATATGTGCATTTAATTGAAGGTCTTGAAACACACCCAATAACTACTTCAGATCATGCGCCAATAATAACTAAAATAAAAATTCAAGGTAATGAAATAAAAATGAGACACTGACACTTTACCACCTACTGGTTGAAAAGAGAGGAATTTAAGGAATGGGTTTTGGAAGTAATTCAGGAGCTACTATTGAAGATTATTACTATTATTATTATTGACATTTGTTGACCAGGAAAGTGCACTGGGCCAATGACCCATTTTCAGTGGAGGCCCGAGGAGAAAAGCTCCATACAATCATAGAACTTTTTACATAACACCAGCTTAACTTTGAAAGTCAAGAAAGTTTTTACACAATACAAATTGAAGTAGATATACAAAGACAAATACATATTATAGAGGTATACAATACAAGAAAATAAACCCAGTGTGTTAGATTTTTAGTAATTCTGTTTATATATTCTCATAAGTAAAAATACTGTTTAATCAATTCTGTTTATTCAGCCACAGAAATAAAGAAAGGAAGAGAGACTGGATATGAAGACTGATGGTGTAAATTGCAACTATATTAAGTTAGTAAAAGTATTTATAGTGTATAGTGGCCAAAACATTTAAGGTGGTTTAATTATATGACTACAAGAACAGATAAGGTTATTGAGATAGTGTTCTTTTAGTGCAAATTTAAATGTTTTTAAAAAGTCTAGTTGAGTAAGAGAGAGGGAGTGCATTCCAAAGTTTGGCAATGGCATGGGAATAGAGACATTGTCCAGCTCTTTTGTTGGGTTTAGTTATGGTTAAGAGTTGTTTGTTAGAGGACCTAAGATGCCGAGTAGGGGTGTGTGTTTGTATTATAGTTCGAAGGGATGGGCAGAAGTTTTGATTATTTACTAGTTTGTGGGTGAGAGTAAGTTGGGAGTAATGTAGGTAATGAGGGAACTCAAACCAGTTTATAGATTTAATGGCCAGGCAATGATGTGTGCGAGTTGGCATCTTGGAGACAAACTTGGCTATTTTATAGTAGCATGACTGCAGTTTGTTAAGGAGATATGTGTGTAGGTTAGTGAAAATGGGGCAACCATAGAGGAGGGAGTGTAGAAGTAGACTATTAGCTAGTTTCAACTTGGTAGACTTGTCCAAATAGAGTTTATGCCTATAGAGTTTGCCAAGCTTAAAATGGGTCTTTTTGATTGAGTTGAGTATATGATTCTCAAAGGATAGTTTGTCATCAATTGTGATGCCAAGTAGTTTGGCTGTTTTTACAGTTTCAATTTCTGTATTGTTTTGAGAGAATATTTTAAAGTCTAGAGTTAGAGGTTTGGTTGTGAAGAGTAAAAGTTTTGATTTTTTGGTATTAAGTAGCAGTTGAGCTTCATTAAGCCAGGATTCAATGGAAGTAAATGCATTTTGTGTTAACTTTAGGAAATCTGAGATGTTGTTAGAGGATTTAATTATTGTTGAATCGTCTGCATATATAATGAGTGTACTTTGCAGGGATGCTTTATGGAGAGTATTAATAAATATGTTAAAAAGCAAGCGCCCAAGAACAGACCCTTGGGGAACACCTGTGTTGTTGAGTAGGTAATCAGATTGCTTACTTTGCCATCTAACAGATTGTTTTCTGTTGTGTAGATAGTTATGGAACCAGGATAGAAAATTCTTCTGAAAATATACAGATAATAGGCAAGACAGGGCTGGAATTTATTGGAATAAACTGGCAAAAGAACCAAGGTATTGGGAGCAAATAACTAGAAAGGGAAAGGTAATAGAATGAGAAGAGGCCAAGAATCTATTTGGACTGCAGGTTGGAGATTGCCTTCCTTACCAAGGATTGATATCAGAGTATAGGCAAAGAGAAAGAAATAAGGGGCTCTTAAATGAAAGACCAGCACTGGTAGAGTTTTTAATAGACTCTAGAATGGAAGCTGCTGTGAAGGGCAGGAAAGACGTGGCTGGGACATATTTTTTGTGAGTGTGGTGAGCTGGTGGACTTTAGGGATTCCCTGTGGACCACTGTGTTGGATATGCTGGGTGAGCAGATTGAATTAACTGGAGAGATGATTTTTTTGAGCTATGATACAGAATCGGAATTGCCAAGACATAGTAAAGCTTTGCTAAGTCTAGTTATGGTGGCTGCCAAAAAAGCAATCACTAGAAAATGGAAATCAAAGTATAGACCAACTTTATTAGAAGTAGTGAATATAGTAACAGAGATAAAACAACTGGAATTGGGATCTTTAGGGAAGGGAAGGAACAAACTACATATGAAAAATGGGAATTAAGGGAGCAATATATGCAGAGAAGGAATGAGGTTTAAGAGGCAGGATTTGAATGAGCAATTTGATGCTTAACTGACAATGATTGGACAGATTATAAGTAATGTATAATGTTTGCAACTACAGTTGTTTCCATGGTGTCTGTGATATATAATGTTTGCAACTAAAGTGGTGTCAATGTTGTTTGTTTTTCATTTATATTAATATAAGATTTCCTATGTCATATGTGATAATTTAATAAAGATGTTCATTGAAAAAAAAATGGACAACTGGACATAAACAAGACTAATTACCAATTCATAGTTAGCTATCCTCTATGTCCCGTGTAAAGGCTGCCAGCCTAGCTAGATAGAATTTTGTAAATAATTCTATGTCATTTGTAAATATTAATATAATCCACAGGCTTGGTTTACAAATGTAAAGAAAAATATATGTTATGATTAAACTATATGTTGTACTGAGCTTCAAAAATGTAGTCACAGTGCACTCTGCTGGAAGAAAGCTAAGTCAAGCATTGTATGACTGTTTGATCTCAAGCTCAGAGACAGGATATCTGAAACAGGAAATTATTTCTGTTGTCTTGATTTAAGAGATAATTACTATGGTTTTACATGTATAATATCTTTTATTGCTGTGGCTGCCTAGCCAGGTGCAGCTTACTAAGAAATGTAAATTTTGAGTTTCTGCTAGCTTGGGAAATAAAGAAGTGATAAAAATAATGTAATGTGAAATGACTCAGCAGTACCGGGTGTTTATTAATTTAAGACTTTCTCAGAGAGTAAGATTTGAGCATTTTGGATTTTGTCTGAACCTGAACACATCAACTCACCAGCACTCTGTCTTTGCTCTGTAAGTAGGATCTTAGATCTTAGTATTTCTCTTAGAGTTAGGTAGAAATTTAGCCAGATTAGTCTAGTCTGTTTTCTATATTTATGTCAGACTATTCTACAGTATTATTTTAAACATTTTCCTGTGATTTCTGAACTCTGTAATGTCATTGTGTTGACGTAAAAAGTACTGTCTTGTATTTTTATTATTTATTATTAAATATTTTTAAACCTTTCAACTGTGGCTGTTTTGTGTAGAGATAATTTAAGCTCTTAGAGTACATTGCATGTATTCGGTGATACTGTCCAAGCCACTCCAATAGCTTTAGCCCTGGATCACACTTACTGTTTGGATAACAGTAATATTGCCAGTGAAATTGGTCACCGTTTAGGAAGCACCTTATAGTGGCTGATATTAGTGGTTGGTGGCAGTGATTTCTACCTTATAGTCTGGAGAGAAGGGGGCATAGCTGGAGAACCTGTGCTAGCCTTCCCCAGGGTGTCTGTGTTGTATATAACTCATATCTCTAAGTGTGTGTGTGTGTCAGCTACTCATGCAGAGACATGAAACACTGGATGGAGGTTTTGGCTTGACCACTAGTCTGAGATCTGTATCCTATAGCTGTGCCAGTGGGGACTCTTATTGGGGATCTGGAGCAAAGGGAAAACCAGACCCAGACTGACTGTGATCTCTGTGTGCTCTTAAGGGAAATTGTGCTTTACTGTGTGTGTACTTGTTATCCTTCCAAATGTACACGCCCCTCACTGGTGCTAGTTGTGAGAATTGAGGCTCCTTGATTACTGGGCCAGTGCACGAGCATCACATCCCCTTCTGAGTATGATAGTTATACTAACATCTTAGCTGAGATCCTCATTAAACTGAACTCCTTTCTACTGGGGTATTTCAGCTTTCTACAAATAAACTGTTCGACCTACACTGCTAATGGCCAGTGTACCCAGTACTTCCTTGACATTACAAATGCAAATTCACATCTACAAATACTTAACTATCCTACTAGGAGCCCCAGTGCCCTTTATCATGTTCTCACAAATATGGCAACCTCTTGCATGCCTCCATATGTATCATCTTCAGAAAATAAATCATCTGAAAACAAAATAAATAAATCAGTGACCTTTTCCTTTAAAACTGGTGGTATTTCTCCTGCAAATACCTCTGTGTTTAAATACTTTTCAAAAGTAAACGTTCTTCAGTTATTTACCAATCTAAACAAATTCTGCTGTAATTTTCCTCTAATAGATCTTTGCTACAGCTGCAGCTATGCATTTGACTTCTAATCCCACTTAGTGTATTGATAAGGCAGTCCCTATCTGCACAAAATATAATGAGAAATCCAAAAACAGATCCCTGTGGAACATACCCATAAGAAAATAAATCATATGGCAAGAGAAAGAAATGGCTTAATGGTTATAAGAGATCTCATTCTACTTACCTTAAAAACATACTCAAGCAAACTAGTAAAGAGGTTAAGAGAAGCTGTCAACTGAATATGAACTTAAAAGAGCACAGGACCTCAAAATAACTAAAAATCTTTCTTTATGTGTTTGAGGAAGTTAAGAACTAATACCCACCAATGTCTGGAGCTAATCCACAATGATACTGTCCATTTGGACCTAAAGGAAACAGCTTATAGCCTAGCTGACAAATTTAGTGCAAATTTTACTCCACCAATAGTTATTCCACAGATTCCACAGTCCCAGACACCCCCTTTAATTACTATGGAATCCGTCTTCTTAGCCCTTACAAAAGTTAAGAAATCTCATGCACGAGCTCTAATAACATACCAATTTGCCTGATTATTAGTACCAAACATGGCTTATCTGAACCCCTACTTGACTTCTTTAATTGAAGCCTCTATACTAGGTGCATTCCTGAAACATGAAAAACAGCCATTGTACTACTGTTACACAAAGGTGGCCTATATACAGACAATGGCCCATAAATCTCACTAGCTTCATATGTAGAACTATGAGATATATTATTTTATATCAGACTTCATTAATCTGGACAATGAACATCTCTCATCCAGTCTTCTTTTTGAAGTAAGGTCCTGCGTCATTAACCTCATTCATTTCTTTAATTGTCACAGAAGCAATGGGTAATGGTTACACAGTAGATGCCACATATTTGGACCTGGCCAAGGCCATTCACATTATTTCCCATGCTGGCATTATTGACAGATTTGTAAATCTGAATATAACTCCTTATGTTGTGGGTTGGCTATGCAACTGGTCGTCTGACAGAACCCATGTGATTAGAGTCACAGGTGGTACTTTTGAAAGCAAAAAGTTAGCAGTCATGTACCTCAGGAGTCAGTGTTGGAACTATTTGGTAACTATTTCTTGGAACTTCAATTCCTGGTCTACGGTTATCTTACAATTATTAATTGGGTGTTGTTATTCCATCTTCTACCGACTCACAGTTACTCAAACATGGGTTAGACCATGTCAACAACTGGTACAAGGACAATGGTCACAAGTTAACTATGAAAAAAGTGGTATATTTCATTTGGTTAAACAAAAGATTTTCTCTTACAATAGAAGTGACAGACTCCTCCAATCAGTGTCATAATGGATCTAGGCACTTTTGCAGATGATTCCTTATCCTTTAACCATCATGTCTCTGCTGTGGCTCAGAAAGACTCCTATCTTGCTCATCTAATTTCCAAAGGCATCTTCTCCACATCCAAAGAAGTCTTAACTCCTCTTTACACATATCTCATCAGACCCATTACTGAATATAATACTCCTTTTGGCAGGTATTTGTCTAGACATATCACTTAATTTGACAAAGGATTAGTGGCCTCAAAAATCTTAGTTATCAGGATAGAATGACAGCCTTCTCATTTTACTTGGTCTCTTATAAACTCTTCCATGGGGATCTGTGTTTAGCCTTTCAAGCCATGAAAGATTCAACCCTCTTTGATCTCCTATTCCTTTACAGAAAAAAATGTTTTCTCAAAAACCTGGTTAAAGGAGCTAAACCTACATCAAGTGAAGAAGACATGTTGGTGTAACACATTCATGTCCCAATACTTATATATTACTACAGCTCTGGAGCAAGCTTCCACTACATGTTAAGCACTGTTAGCACCCTTGCTACCTTTAAGGTAATCCTAGATAATTGGATGGGCAACTTCACATTCTCCTCCTGTCTATCCTGTGGTGCTCACCTTGAGGATGGAAGGAATTTTCTAATATGATTTATTGGTTAAGCTTGTAATGGCGGTGGCCGTGGTGGTGCAGCAGTTAGCGTTGCCACCTCACAGCAAGAGGTTCTCCGGTTCGATCCTCAGCTGGGGTGCCTACTGTGTGGAGTCTGCATGTCCTCCCTGTGGTCGCATGGGTTTCCTCCAGGTGCTCCGGTTTCCTCCCACATCCCAAAGACATGCTGTAGGTGGACTGGACACTCTAAATTGTCCCTAGGCGTGAGTGTGTGCATGTGTGTGTGTGTGTGTGTGTGCCTTCTGTGGAAGGTTGGGCTGGCAGTTTGACATTGTAAAACTCCACTGCCGATCATGAGCAGACAGGTGATCCTCTGTGGCAACCCCTAACCGGGAAAAGCCGAAAGAAGAAGAATAAGGTTGACCTTGTAATGGGCTGGAGACTAACTGTCTACTACTTACCTATGAACCTATAATAAAGTACAACTTCCATTTTAAGATGGCTGATCCATGAATATATGTTTCACTTTCCTAAAAATGGCATTTAGCTCATGTTTTTTTCATTTATTTCTCTTTTAACTAATGATTATAGAACAATATTTCAGTTTACCCTATTTGGAAAGAAAGTATTTCTTCATGTTTTAGTCATCTTATATCATATCATATCAAAATAAAGACTATATATGTATACTACTGGATCTGAGTCTCTTTTAATTAAAATGAATGTCTGAAATATTTAACAATAGATGAACCTGACTAAAATGATATTGTTTATACTGATATACTGCATTTCTTTTATATGTGAAACTTGTATATGGAGGAATTTATATTGCAGTGGCACTGAGTGTCTTACATCATGCCAATGGGACATGTCTCCATGCAGAAGTTTCTATACATTTTTCTCATTTAATTCCTGTGGTCCACAGCACTGTAAGCAACCAATTCCTATAACATTTGGGTAAGATATTTGTTATGTGACTCATGCACAGTCACTGCTAGAACCAGCACAGATTGTACTCCCCCACCCATGTGCTTTGCCTACTATAGAACGCCAATAAAAATAGAGCTAGTTGTCAATGCAGCTTGCCTTAAATATACATGTCATTTTTTGAATATATTACATATATTACAGAACTTGTTAATGAAAAGAAAAGAGACTATCATCATCTAGACGTTGTACATACATAGGTTCATTATATAATAGATAGCTAGCTAGCTTGAGGCATTTATTTATAAGCCTAGCTGGAAAGTGTTGCCTTGCCCTTTAGTTTAGTGTGCCTTTGTCCCCCAGTTCCAGCCAGAGACATTGACGTGGGGTAAACTTTCTGTTTCCCATCCACTCATCAAGGTTTCTCTTGAAGAGGGTTAGTGAGGAGCTCTGACTAATGCAGATTGGAATCTTGTTCCAGAGCATGGGAAGTCTCTGGGACAGGTATCTATCCCTCCAGCACATCCTATTTATTGTTGTGGTGAGGTTTAGATCCCTGAGCATGTGGCTCGAGGGGATATGGTTTTTGAGGTACTTCTGTGGTCTTTCCAGTTGTTGCAGGGTGTCTTGTAAGGTACATCCCAAATGGGGCATTGTCTATGATGATGGGTCTGATGAGTGATGCAGGGGGCCCAATGATGACTTTTCGATCTGGGACAAAACCCTTTTGTGATTAGGTGGGCCACATAGATTACTATTGGGTCCCCAGGTCCTTATTACACATCTTTCGTATTTAGGGCTACCACTTATGTGGTAGTATGTATGGTACTTTGTTTTTCCAAAGGGATGATTATACACCAATATCTGTCTCAGTGAGACCCTTTTGGAGGATGTCTGTGTCAACCGGAGAGTTAGTTATAGCCTCTAGTTTGCAGTCATCTGCGAACTTGGTCAGCCATAGTCCTCCTATGCTTGCCTGTACCTCTGAGAAGTATATGCCAAACAGGAAGGGTCCTAGGACTGAGCCCTGGGGAATGCCACTTGTAACCGGTTTAGAGTCAGACCTAGCTCCCGCAACTCTTACCATGTGGGTTCTGTCTGTGAGCCAGTTGGCAACCCATCTCGTGATGGAGGGGTTTATGTTCAGGCTGGTGAGCTTGTCTATAATACCTGAGTGGGGAATGGTGTCGAAGGCCTTTGCGAGGTCTAGGTAAGCTGTGTGGACCAACTTTCCCTCATCTATAGCCCTGGTACCTGTCTCAAAGAAGTTCACCAGGTTTAGGAGGCATGATCTGCCCTTAACAAAGCCGAACTGGGTAGGGTCCAGTGTTTGGAGGTTTCCAATGTCTCTGTTAATGAGATCCATGATGATGCGCTCCATAGCTTTGCAGACCAAGCTAGTCATGCTTATAGGGATGATAGTTCCTGGGGTCCGTTGTGGCTCCACCTTTGTGGAGTGGAATAATCTTTGCTGTGTGCCACTCTGTTGGTGGCTAGCCTGTGGAGAGGCTGAGTTTAAACAGTGTGTTTAGGTGAGGGGTTAGTTCATCTTTGAGCTCATGTAGGACGCAGCCTGGGACACCATCCGGTCCCATTGATGCTGTGTTTTTGGCTTTGGAGAGGGCTGTTTTAACCTGAGTGTCTGTGATTTCAGGGGCACTACATTCTTCTGGTATAGTTATGGGCCCTTTTGGGGGTGAGAGGGGGGTGAAGTTTGCACTGAACCTGTCTGCCAGGATGTTGGCTATATCAGTCGGTTCAGTGTATGTTGTGCCATTCTGCACTAACTCCGAGCAGATCTGAGAATTGCCACTTAGATTCTTGACATAGCTAAAGAATGCCTTGTGGTTATCTTTGGAGTCCATGGCAATTTTTCTTTCAAAGCTAGCCTTGGATGATTTTATGAGGGAATGTAGTTTCTTGCTGTTACTGATCAGAGATGTCTTCCCTTCTTGGGATTTTACTCTTTTCTGTACTAGTTTCCTCCTTCTATTGTATAGCTTGTTTATGGCAGGGGTCCACCAGACTGGTTTCCTTTTCTTGGAGGAGTGAGTCTTGGTTTTGTTTGGGATAGCATGATCCATGTATTCATGTAGATGCCCATAGAGTGCATTAGTAAGTTATTTTGCAGCTTGGACAGTGTTATCCTTTAGCATGGGACCCACCTCTTAAGTAATGTGAAGTTTGCTTTGAAAAGTTTTTCATGGTGGTTTCTTTGACCAGGGGTGGTGGCAGAATGTGGATATCCAGAGTGATTAGTTTATGGTAAGATCTAACCAGAAAGGGGTTGACCTCCACTGTGGAACACCAGTCACCCATGTTGGTGATGACCAGGTCCAATATGTTGTCACCTCTGGTGGGGGTGTTGACCAGTTGATCCAGGGCATTTGAGTTTATAAATTCTAGGAAATGTTGGGCAAGGGAGTTTGTACTTGAGTAGTTCACCCAGTTAATGTTTGGGTAATTGAAATCACCCAATATCAGGATGTTTGGTAGGACCTTTATGTTTCCCAGTGTTTCCAGGAATGCAGAGTGGGGGTCCTGGGACATGGTGGTGATCTGTAGCAAGCTATAATTTGAATAGCAGTTTTGCCCATTGTTAGTTGCACGTGGATGATCTCTGAAGCATCGTGCTGTGCCACTAACCTGAAGGTGTGGGTATCCTTATGGATACTCCCCCACCTTTTGTATTTCGGTCTGGGTTTTGTGGCCGAAATGTATTGTATGAGTTGTAGCCTGGTAGTGCTGGTGTGCTCAATAGAGCCTTAAACCAGGTTTCTGTTACTGCACATATATCGATTTTCTCCATACTGAGGAGTGCCTCGAGTGCATGCATTTTGAGGTTTAGACTTCTGGCATTGAGTAGCATTACCCTCAGTTTTTTGTTACTTGTTCTTTTTACGGTGCTGGGTTTATCTTTTGAGCCTTGCCTAAAAAGGCATTATGGGGGTGGCAAGAGCCTTGGCCAGTATACAAAAGCCTAAGAGTGACAGGTGCAAGCCACCTCTAGCGAAGCAGCGTGGCTTGTCGAGCATGTCATCCCAGGCTGACAGACACTGGATCCCCTTTGAATAACACCAGAAGCTTAGCCAATTGTTGAAATTGATAATTTTTTCTCTAAACCGTGGTATCATTCTTGGTGAGGGAAGGATGCTAATCAGGGTCAGGGTCATACTGGCCTGGGCTATGTGATCAGAGAGCTCCTCCATGTCTCTTTTCATGTAGTCCAGGGAGGTACAGCTCAGGTCATTCACACCAACATGGACAATGACAGAGTCATATTTGTACTTGTTCTGGAGTGACCTGAGTGCTTGTGTTATGTGGCGGATCCTGGCACCCGACAGGCAGCTAACAGTAACCCTCTCCGTGTTCAGCCTAGTGAGTGGGACGTCAGTGTGCCTGACTATAGAGTCACCTATTACTAGTGTGTTGGATATGTTATTTTGCCTTAAGGGCTGTGATTGTGTGGTACACTGGTTTTGTGAAGTATGTGTTTCATGGTTTGTGTTGGGAGGGTGGAGGTTACTTGGATGTCTGCTTTGGAGGTCTCTGTTGCTTTTGCAGATTTTTATTTAGAACCTCTGAGTATGTTTTCATGTATTTATGTGTGTTTTTTGCCGGTGCTGGTTTCATAGGTCTATGTGAGACTGGTGGTGTGATGCAAGTAATTACCTTCTCCTCTTGACTGCCTGGTCCAGTCATGGGTTGAGAGAGCTTAGCCTCCAGTTTGGCTGTATAATCTCTCACATGTATTAGTGTTTGGTGGAAGGAGGAGAGGGTTGTCTGTGTACATGAGGCAATTGTGACATTGCCTCAAAATGCCCAGATTCACCAGTTGGACTGGAAAGTACACCTGAAACTGCCCTTTGGACATGCCTGGATAGGTACAGTGAACTGTTTTACTGATTGGCTGCTAAGGTCGAATAGAGAACCTTGTCCTTCTCTACAGTATAGGGGGGTCTAGTGCTAAGGTTTATTAGTGCTTGCTATGAGTTTTGAGCAAGTGCCGTTATGAGAAGTGAATGGTTTGAGTGCTTAAGTTGAAAGTTTGTCTACTTCCAAGGGAAATATTGAAGAGTAGACTTTGTGGAGCTGGGAATAGTTATACCCCAGCTAACTGGTGCTGCCCAGTGTGCAAAACTGTACAAATGCGGGTTTTATAGCAGGGACATGAAAGATATAGAAATTAGCCCAAAATGGCCAATAAACTACTCATTTCTGGGCTGAAAACACTCCTCCAGGGACAGATAGGCTACTCAAAGCTCCCTCTCTCACAGTGAACAAAGAAACTTCCTTCTACCCAAGTAAGGTATGGGCAAACACAGAAACTTGTAACACAGCCCTGAACTCAGCACTAACCTGAAAATTGAACTATACTAACTTAGAAAGGTGGGAAAACAAGTATTTTTTTGGGGGGTTTTTTTGTTTTTTTTTTCAGAAAATAAAGCAGATACAATCAAAAAACACTTTAAATGCACAGAAATGGCTATCACACTTGAGTGTGTAGCCTACAACAGTTAAACAGGTAATTTAAACATAAAAACAACTTTGTTAAAGTGCAGACAGTAAAATAAGTACAATATGTAGCTGAAACAAGCTTTTTAAATCACAGAAACTCTAGAAAAGTGGCGTTTTAGGAGGAATTAGCTAAAGGCAGCAAGAAAATGCAGAAAAATGATACTTAATCACTCCAAAGTCTCTCTTTTGTCTCTCTGCTACTGTAAAACTCTGCAGGGCACCAGGCAGGAGCTTGCTAAGCTGTATACTAGCACAAATACCTTGCAAATGCGGGTTTTATAGCAGGGAAATGAAAGAAATAGAAATTAGCCCAAATGGCCAATAAACTACTTTCTGGGCTGAAACCACTCCTCCAGGGACAGATAGGCTGCTCAAAGCTCCCTCTCTCACAGTGAACAGAGAAACTTCCTTCTATCCAAGTAAGGTATGGGCAAACACAGAAACTTGTAACACAGCCCTGAATTCAGCACTAACCTGAAAACTGGACTATACTAGCTTAGAAAGGCGGGAAAACAAGTATTTTTTTTTTCAGAAAATAAAGCAGATAAAATCAAAAAACACTTTAAATGCACAGAAATGGCTATGACACGAGTGTGTAGCCTACAACAGTTAAACAGATAATTTAAACATAAAAACAACTTTGTTAAAGTGCAGGCAGTAAAATAAGTACAATATGTAGCTGAAACAAGCTTTTTAAATCACAGAAACTCTAGAAAACTGGCATTTTAAGTGGAATTAGCTAAAGGCAGGAAGAAAATGCAGAAAAATGATACTTAATCACTCCAAAGTCTCTCTTTTTGTCTCTCTGCTACTGTAGAACTCTGCAGGGCACCAGGCAGGAGCTTGCTAAGCTGTATACTAGCACAAAAACCTTGCAAATGTGGGTTTTATAGCAGGGAAATGAAAGAGATAGAAATTAGCCCAAATGGCCAATAAACTACTAATTTCTAGGCTGAAACCACTCCTCCAGGGACAGATAGGCTGCTCAAAGCTCCCTCTCTCACAGTGACAGAGAAACTTCCTTCTATCCAAGTAAGGTATGGGCAAACACAGAAACTTGTAACACAGCCCTGAATTCAGCACTAACCTGAAAACTGGTCTATAGTAGCTTAGAAAGGCAGGAAAACAAGTATATCTTTTTTTTTTTTTTTTTTTCAGAAAATAAAGCAGATACAATAAAAAAAACACTTTAAATGCACAGAAATGGCTATCACACTTGAGTGTATAGCCTACAACAGTTAAATGGGTAATTTAAACTAACATAACCTTTCTTCACAGCTTAAAACAGTACTATCAAGAAAGCCTAAATGAATATATATATTTTCCTGGGCATTTATAATTGTCCATCAGTAACCATTTACCTGAGTGCAGTTTTCCCTGAGAGTAATTTACTGAAAGTGCTCTTGGTTTCAACTTTCCAGACTAAATAACTCCAAATATGATCAGTTTTAGATATGCAGCAGGTTTAATCTTGTTGTACAGTACCAGTGTCAGTGGCAGAACAAGTAGCATACATAATTGTGGTGCAGAAGGCAGTGGGTTCTATTCTCACACCAAGTAGATGGATTGCTGACTTTGTAGTGCAGCATAAGAGGGTTGCTGCACTCCTGAGTGTCTCTTCCTTCAGATGAGATTGTTAAACTAATGCCCCATCTGTCTGAGTTGGTGGTAGCTCAGGTGGATGTAAAAGATCAAACAGCATCTATTGAAAAGAGCAGGGGTCTTTTATTTTATACAACATAAAAACACATTATTTGCATATTTACAAAATGTACATATATACAGGCACATACATACATATTTATATTTTTGACTATTCATTGTTTTTCTTATAACGTCTTCATTGTTATTCTTCCATAATTAACCCTCACTCCTTCTTCCACAACCATAATCTAATTTTTACAATATATCTGCCAAAATCCATTTTACATTAAGCAAAATGTCATTCATGCTTTTGTTTCAGATAACCCATATTACATAAAATAAATTCCTATCTACCCTTCTCACACATTCATTCTTCTTGTTCTTATATCTATACATAAACATATTCATATCTATATTATCTCATTAATATTTTCAAAAAGTTTCTTCATGCAGTTTTTTATAGTTTCACCACTCTATTACATTTCAAAAAAATAAAAAATAAAAAACATGCTCTGTTGTCTCTTACTCCCCACAAAATAAACACAATTTCAACTTTCTTTTTATATGGTATATTCCCCTTTGCTGGTAACTTACTTAATAGCAGTCTCCATAAGAAATCCTGACACTCTTTTATCTTGGTACACCATTTTTTTTTTTTTACTTTTATAGCTTTAATCACTCCTTCCTGTAATTTTTCCATGGATTTATATAATAATATTCTTTCATCATGTTATTATACCATATCCTTCTATCTTTCTCTATATCATCATTTTTTTATTTTCCATGTTAGCATTTTTTCTGAATATTTTTTTTAATTTCTTCATTTATATATTATGTTTCTCTTTCTCTCATTCTTGCCATCTCCTAGAACCTTTTGTACTTATATTTAAATATTCTCACTAATAATTTCTCATTATCTTCCTTCATCTACTTTATTACTCTATACAAGTTTAAAGAACAGAATAAACAACTGCATTTAGTAACCCCAACCCCCCTTCATCTTTATTCATATACATCACACCTCTTTCCATGGGATTTAATTTTGAACTCCATGTGAAATAAAACACCAGTTGCATATTTTTTTTCATACTTTTCTGGGATCATATAAACATTTGACATATATGCTATTTTTCTATTAATGCAGAATTCATCAGATAAAACTTCTTCATGAATGTGAGTCTGTATGTCCTCCACAAAAGACATATTTATTTCATTTTTTTTTATCAAAACCTCCCATTGCATCATAACTACATCATTTTTACCAAATGTTATCCCTACCAAAGATAACTCATTTACTGAAAAATGCATACCCTCAATTTTCATCACATCACCCAAACCCTTACTTTTATGTTTATTCAAGGTCATTCCCATTTCCTTTAAATATCCATTCAGACAAACCAACACTTCCCTCATCCATAGTTTGTTCTTAGCAACTACAAGAATATAATTTGCATATGTCAAAACTATTGGAATCAACACCTCTTTTTGCATCTCATATCTAGATCGCTCATTTTATAAGCTATTTCACTCACTATCATATTCATTACCAGTTCAAACAATATTCCACACATGGGACATCCTTCTTTTATACCACACTTCATGCATATTTCTTTAATCTGCCACCCATTCACTAACACTATCACTGTATTACATTGATATGCTGACATATACACTCTCCTAATCCTATTAAATGTTCCATACTTCTCCATATCATCCAACAAACCATCATGTCATTCTGTATCAAATGCCTTGCTAACATCACCTACCATAGGTTTCACATCTTCCCTTTTACTTATAATATCATCCACAATTTCTCTCACAACCAATAACAATTCTTGTCATCACTTCCCTTTTATACTATATATACTTTCTTCCATAATATTCCTAATCCTTTGTTCTAGCCTCCTACATATTACTGTCATAAAAATTATAATTTGTGTTATTGTGTGATGGGTCTCCAATTTTTTATTTCATTCTTCCCATCTTTTTTCCATATACATTTTAATATCCACTACATAACTCTTCATAAACATCCCCTTCCTTCAACCATTTATTCAGAACATTTACAAAATGCATTCTCTTTCAATCCACTGATTCCTTGTACATTCCATACCTATTTTATCTGGGCCTGATACCGAATCAATGTTTACTTTCCTAAGTATTTAATCTAATTCACTAATAGTAATTTATTTTTCTAATTCTTCCTTAACATATTCTGATTTGTTTTTTTACTTTCCATTCTGTCTTATTTTCCCTTTTTTACTCTTATACATATTTCCAAGGCTGTATTACAATACTCATAATTTGTTTGTTTGTTTTTATCTTTCCTTTTACATTTTTCATTTCCCTAATTATACTAATATCCTTCTTTACTATTTTACCAAATATTCAGATACCCCTCCCTTCTCCTTTGTAAATAATACTTCTGCCTAAACAGTAATGCCTTAATTTTTCTTTGATTGCTTTAATATATTTCTTTTTCTATATCATAATACTCTCTTACATTATTCTCTAAATTCTCCAAACCATTTCTATACATTTCTCATACTTCATTTTCTTTTCCTTTCCTTTCTTATATCATCCTGCCATTTAAAAACACTTTTTATACTTCAGTACTTCCCACTCTCCAGTGTCATCCCCAAATCTCTCATTTATTCTGTTTCCTATTTTAATGTATTCTGTTTCTTCCATTGCATCCATCCATATTGCTAAAAAGTCAGAAAAACGCGTCACAACTGTATCACAATTTGCTACTAACAAACCTTCTGATAATACAAAATAATCAATTTAAGATCCAATTGTCTCCCTTCTATAAGTCCATTGACTTTTTTCCATGCAGTTAATTTACCACATTTTATCACTTACTGTATTTTTTGGGTCTATTAAGCAAACGCCCTTTGATCAACACATAAATGTCAAACTATGAAAACTTTGAACGGCCAAGTAAGTGATTTTTTTCCTAGTGGGAAAAAATCACTTGGCCACCTAAAAAAACAAACAAACCAGCAAACCCTAAGAAGTGGGGGGCACACATCCCCTAACTAAATATATCAACTCAGAGATTGTACTACAGTGGAGGAAAGGGCAAATTTATAATAATGGGCAAGTGATTTTTTTTCCCCTGAGAAAAAAAATTTGCTTACTTGGCCATTTGAACTTTTCATAGCTCAACATTTACATGTCAGTCAAAGGGCATTCACTTAACAGACCCTTCAACAATGTAAATGGGACCCGTATTTATTTTATTTATTTATTTTATTTTACATTTGTTGACCAGATAGTCTGACTGGATACATGTCCATTTTCAGCAGAGGCCCTGGGAGAAAAGCTTCAAGAATAACAAATCCAACATAACATGTCACATATTACAAATTACAAATATAATATTTACAGTGATTAGATAAGCAAACAATACAAATTACATATATAATATTTACAGTGACTAGATAAGCAAACAATATAAAAGTTCCTCATGTAAAGTTAATCACGAGTGAAAATCTGATTAAATTACATAGTAGGCTGCATAACAGATTTACTCATTCTACAGGAAAGTTAACCAGGCTTAATACAGTGATATAGTCAGTTTGTTCCCAGATGGTGTTCGAGTCTAGTTTTAAACTGACCTACAGAAGAATATAAGGTAATATCAGCTGGTAGAGAGTTCCAAGATCTCCCTACAGAGTTTACAAAGAGAGAGTCACTGGCTGATTTGTTAATTTTACACATCTGAATAAGAAGTCTGTTAGAAGAACGCAGCGGTCTAGGATTATTATAGAGGGTGACAAGATATTTCAGTGCAGGGGTATTGTCAGGGTTATAGATGATTTTATGGGCCATAATCAATTGGTTATATAGGATTAGACTGGGTAGGTCAAGCCACCCAAGCTGGTTTAGGTTGATGCAATGATGTGTCCTAAAAGGCAGCCCAGTAGCAAACATGGCAATGTGGTTATAACAGACTGAGAGTTTGTTCATGACAGTCTTGTTAACATTAGAGAGTAGAGGGGATGCATACAGAAGAGTAGAGAGAAGGTGAGATCGAGCTATGGCAACTTTGGCTGGGGGGTTAGGAATGCTTTTATTCTGTAAAGTGATCCTAGTTTTTTATTGATGGTTTTGATCAATTGGTTGACATGTAGGTAGAATTTTAGATTATTATCTATAATGACACCTAATAGTTTAGTAGAGAGGTCAGGGGGGATTATTGTTCCATCATTTGCTTTTATTGTACAGTTAATGGCAGTAGACCTTTGTGTAGGTAAAAATAACAGCATTTTAGTTTTTTTGGGATTTAGCATCAGACGTCGTTTGGAAAGCCAGTTTTCTATTGTGTTAAAGGTGGTCTGGGTAGCTGATCATAACTCTATTGGGGATGTGGCTGAGCAAATCAGGGTAGAGTTGTCGGCATATTGGATACAGCTGACATTTGGAATGACAGTATTCATATCGTTGATGAAGATGGAGAACAACAGGGGCCCTAGTATAGAGCCTTGTGGTACTCCAAGGGTGTTAGGTAGTAGGTTAGAGAGTTTATTCTGCCAAAGAACAGCCTGCTGTCTACCACTTAAGTAGGATTTAAACCATTGAAGGGCTTTAGTATCTAAACAGAATGTTTGCAGGGTATGGATTAATAGTTGGTGGTCAACCATATCGAATGCCTTGGAAAGATCCAAGAAGGGGGCTGAAGAAATATGGTTATTGTTTTGATTATGGTTTATGGTGTTGGTAAAGGCTAGTAGGGCTGAGGTAGTGTTGTGGTGAGGTCTGAAGCCATGCTGGGTATCTGCCATGAGGTGGTTATGGATTAGGTGGTGCATGAACTGTCTCCTGTCATATATTTTGCATCCTTCCCTTTCCTTTTACATTTTCCTCTTAAATCACAATTAAAGTCCCTGCAATTACAATTTAAATGATGGTAATCACATAGACTATTATTTGATTAAACAGATTCTCTTGCTTTCCTTGCTAGTTATATATTTATTTAATGCTATACTTCTATAAATATGTTCTCTTCACCTTGCATTCAAAACAGTTAACCTTCCTATTCTTTCCAATGTTACAGCAAGTACTTTCCTTTTTTTTTTTTAGACAACACAACCACTCCGTAACCATGTTCACTTCCTAAGTACCATATTATAGTTTCACTCCATAATTTTTCTTTTTGCAGTCTTTCTTCACTTGTCAGGAATCTTACATCCTCCTACAGAATAATATATATATCACATCTCACAAACCATTCCAGTATCCCTACCATTACTTACAGTGTTAGTAATGCTGTTCACATTTACTGACGGTAATCTAAGGTTGTTGCTTATCCTTCTTTTTAAGATCAGTGGAAATATTTTAAAATGTTAATTTTCTTACTCTTACTCTTTCCCCAATTGAATATTTCTTCCTGGGTTTGTGTACACATAATCCTTGATCCTCAGAATCAGATTTTTCACTGGCTAGAACTTCAAAAAAATATTAGTATCAATCGCTTCTCCTGACCTCTCTTCCTGCATGTACTCTGGGTAGTCAAATTTCCCCTCTCTATTTTTTCTTCTTCTACAGCTTCTTTTTCACCTGGTTCACTGTCTCCCCAGCCAAATGTTGTCCTTATTGCATGTTTTCTTTCCTTTCCTCTTTCTTTTTCATTATTTACAGTTTGCTCTTGACAATCCATCCAAAAGTCTCCCTTTATTAAATAACCTGCATTCAGGCTCTCACCTTCTTGCTCTATGTACTTTCTCCCCACACTGGTTACATTGTACCTTATCACAATCATTATTTAAATGAGAACAGTCCCTATAAAAGAAACATGATTTAAGCTAGCCAGCATATCTTAATGTCATTCTATAACCAGCCACAAAATAGAACTTGGCAAGCATTTCACTACATTTGTGTTTCAGACTTCAAAGCAGCTCAGTATTATCAATTTCACACAGGCCCTGCATGCATTTTTAACCTGTTTCACACAGACGCTGTATGCATTTTTAACCTCAGTTTCACACATAGCCTGTATGCACTTTTTAGCATCTTCTTCAAGTTCATCAGTTCTAAACTGCAAAGTAACATTTTTATTAACATTTAAGTTGCTACCAGAAAACAAATAATTGTTCCACAGATAAATGTCTTTCCTTTTGTTACACAGTTCCAGAAATGCCATCATCAGTTCATCAGTTTCAAATGTTAAGTCACAAAAAGTCTCTCTCTCGGTATGTATAAAATTTTGAATTTCTTAAGCTTTAAAGCCCAGAACAGTTACCAAATTGTCCCATACATAATATATGTTTATTACAGTGTCATTTTTTTGTTTTTATTCTCACAGTTGGTATTTTCTATTTTAAAACAGTTTTACTTACAGGATGTTGCTGCTCTCTTTTTCTGCTTGCTATCACTGCTGAGTAAGTTTTAGTTACTGCATTATCTGCTGCCATAAAACCAGACACTTTCTCAGTTTATTGCTGTTTTCCTCTTTTACTTTCTGTCACTGTTGCATAAGTTTTAACTGCTGCAGTCTCTGCTGCCAAATCACATGGTTCCTTTTCCACATTACCATCCTCAGCACTTCTGAAAACCTTATCTGCCATCTCACTCCATGGAACAGCAGAACTGTCACCTGGATCGTCCTGCTTGATTATTTTTAACAGAACATCATCTGTAAGCCCTACTGATGCAATTTTTGTTATCTACACCACTTCAGCAGACTCACTTACTTCCTTCTTCATGGAGATAGCTAAACACTGCTCATTTGCAATATCCACCACACAGGAATCTTTATTTACATTCTGAAGCTCCATGTTGAACATTTTTTTCTCCAAATTCTCACTCTCCACTTCCAAACTCTCCATAGCTTTTATCTCCTTCTCCATGCTGTTGCTTCCTTTAGGCCTCTTCCTTGATGCTGAGGGAGCCATCAGGCACCATCTAGCAAATCTGAAAAGTAGGGGGTTTATTGATATATACATTACATATTATTTACATATTCACATATCTACACTATTTACATTATTTAAATCTATGTATACATTTCCATATATTATACATTTCAATTTAAGCATTCCCCATTCTTTTATCCAGAGCCCAAACATTATTTTCTCCAGAATCTTTGTCAAAGTCCATTTTCCAGTGTGTATAATTTCATTTAGTCTCTCATTCCATATAGTCCATAAAACATAAAATGTTACTCTGTCCATTTTCTTCACTTCTTCCTGTTTTTGTGCACCATAATAACCAAATTCTATTATGTCCATATTTATTTGCTCAAATTTCAACAAACGTTTCACTCTATTATGTTTACATGTTTCTTTCCACAGATTATTAACTCTTTCACATTTCAAAAACACATGCTCAGTAGTCTCAAACTATCCACATTTATTACATATTCTATCTTGCTTTTTCTTATATGGCATATTTGCCTTAACCAGCAATTTTCAAATAAACAATCATTACATTCTTCAGTCTTTTTATAATTATTATATCACATCATTATGGCTTACCTATTTCTAAATCTTTCCATGGATCAATGCAATAAATGCTTTCATAATATTTAAGTACCATTCCTTGCTATTTTTCTCACATATATTCTTTTTTATTTTCCGTAACACAATTTTGTTTTGGTACTCTTTAATTTTTTCCTTCACAATGCTTTTAATTCTTTTTTTAACTTCCATTCCTTCCCACAATTCTTTGTATTTATAATATAGTATAATTTCTATCAAGTTTTTATTTTCCTTCATAATTTCTTTTAATAACTTATATAAAATTAAAGATGCTGCATGTACTATTGGATTTATTAAACCTAAACCTCCTTCCTCTTCTTTCATATATAGAATCCCTCTATTGACTGGATTTGGTCTATAGTCCCATTTAAAAAAAATATATAATCATCATTAGTTCCTTTTCACACTTACTAGGAATCATATAGATGTTAGCAACATAAGCAATGTTTCCTATTACCATGGTGTTCAACAAATGTGCCTTTTTTCTAAAGGAAAATCTATATGATTTCCAAAAAGTAGTTAAATCATTTACTTCTTTGAGTACATTATCCCATTGTTGTTGTGTGTATTTATTCCTTCAAAAATATTATTCCTAATATATCTATATATTTTTTATTGGACTCAATACCTCCTAACATACCTTCAAAACCAAATATTTTACTTTTCTCTTTACCATTTTTTAAATTTATACTTAATTTTTCATTTACTTCTTCCATCCATACTTTATTTTTAACAATTAATAAAATATCATCCACATAATTATACATCATTTGCAATTGTACTTCCTTCATCATTTTATATCCACCACTACTTGATATTTTATTAATTTCCTTCACCATTACATTCATAACTAATGAAAAAAATACATTACTAGCTGGACAGCCCTGCTTTATTCCACATTCTATTTTGATTTCTTCCCCAATCCAGCCATTTACATATAGTTTCTTTCATAAATAGATTTTATTACTTGTAATATTTTTGCTTACATTATATGCCTGCAAAATTCTCCATAATGATTTATATTGAATATTATCAATTACTTCTCTTATTAGCCATAATAGCTCTTGACTTCCTTTTCTTCCAAATACATTTTGGCCATATATTCTATCCATTTTTGTAACCTTTTTGTGATTATTCTCATAAAAATGTTATAATCTGCATTATTTAACATTACACCTCCATTTTTTTATTGCCTCTTTATTTCCTTTTTTAAATATAAATTTCATAACTCCTGTACATGTCTCTTTCTCTTTAATTCCAGTTTCTAACCATTCATTCATAACTTCTATAAACATTATTTTTTGCCACTTCATTTCTTTATACATACCATATTTAATTCTGTCCAATCCTGTTGCAGAATTCATGTTAATATCTTTTAGAATTTCATTCAGTACTTTCATGTAATTCCTTTTCATTAATTCTCTTTAGTCCTTTTCCTATTCTTATATATTATAGGTTCACAGGTTCATACGTGTGTACTAGGCTAATGGCCCTGAAGCCTTTACAAGCCTAGCCCATAGAAGTGCCCTGGCATCATGCCGCCTGACATTAGTTCCCAGTGCCTCTATCAAGTAGTATTCTTCATTTTCCTGTACTTTAACCCATATGATCTGAAAATCCAGCATATTTAATTCCTTTGTTTTTAACTTGTAAACCTTCAGATATTAAAAATAATCAATTTCTGTCCTAATTTCTTTTTTTTTGTAGGTCCGGTGGTTATTCTCCCATACACTTAAATTTTCACTTCTCATAATTTCTTTAACCATTTTAACATCATAATTGCTCTTATTTTTTCTTAAATTACAATTAAAATCATCCACCACTATAATATCCATATTTACACAAACATATTTAAGAATATTTTTAAACATCATTTTCCTCTCTTTTTCTGTTACATATGCATATAAAGCTATAATTCTATACACATATTCTTTCCATCTCAAATCAATTACTGTAATTCGTTCTAGTTCCACTATGGTTACATCTAATATTTTAATGCTTTCTTGACATAATATACATATGCTGGAACATGTTTCTTTCCCCATATTCCAAACTACCACACCATTGCAAAGTTTTTCAGTTTGTGTTCCTTCTTCCTCTGTTAATAATCTGATATCTTCTAAAACAATAATGCGTGCATCTATTGCAGCACACCATTGTAATATACCTATTCTCCTCTTAAGATTTTTCATACTGTTCACATTTAAAGCTAATATTTTCAGCTTTTAAGAACAATTAGTATAATAAAATGTTTTATCACTTTCCTTTCTTATTTTTCTCTAAGCATTATATTTTTAATTTTCTTTTCCTTTCTTAACTCTTCTCTATCAAATTTGTTTTATTTCTTAATGTATGCCAGTCAGTTCCTTCCTCACTTGTCTCCTCAGTTTCTTTTTCCTTGTTACTTTCTTTAACTTCATGTACAACCTCTTTTTCAGTCATATCTTTTTGTACATTTTTTTGTAAAACACATTCTTCTGTCTCTTTCTCTTGTATAACTTCATTTTCATTTTCTTACACATTCATTTCACATTGTAACCATGAATGACCAGTATCGCCATAGTTTTTGTACTTTAAATAAAATTTTTTGCATTATGCCCTGTTTTACCACATAAATAACATCTTTTTTATCACATTCATTGATTAAATTATCAATTTTTTCACAAAAATAATAAGTCTTTGGTTGCCCCCTGTATTTCACAAAACCCCTATTACCCTGAACATTAATAATACTAGGTACAGGCATAATATTATCATTTTCCATTTTCAGTATTACTTCACATTTCCATCTCCCAGTCCACAGTCCTCTTTCATCATATATTTTTTGTAGTGTCCATTACTTCTTTGCATATAATTAACAAATGTTTTTCAGTTCTTTTGCTTCAACTTCCATTCTAAACTTGATCATTATTCTTTTTTATGCCTGTAAAAAGCTTGTACCACATATTCTGACCATGGATAAATATTTTGTTTTGTTCATACGCACCCATAACATTTTCCATGGCCTGCCCAGTCTCAAATATCAAGTCACAAAAAGAGTCTTTATTAATTAAAATAAATGCTTTGACACTCAGAGGTGCTATGACAGAGTCCCAAACCCCATATCTGTCCAAAGTTTCTTCTTTTTTACTGCTCACATGTACTGTATACTTCTGTTTTGTTTCTTTTATTTCTTCTTCCTTCTTTGTTCCTTCTCCAACAGTTTGTGCATAATTTTTTTGTCTCTGGAACTTTTTCTGGCACAGTCTCTTCTTCTCTTTTTTCTTCTTCTATTTTTTTCCATGATGTCGCTCCATGAAATTACTGCTCCATTTTCTATCTCACTTTGGTTTACTATTTCTTCCAAACATTCATCCCTTAACCCCCCCCCCAATTGGAGGGTTGTAATTATGCATTTTTCAGAGGTAACTGTCTCTCCTTCAAACAATCTCCTCTGAAAGTTTTCCTCTGAATCCATCTCCATTTCAGCTACAATCTGCTTTTCCTCCAATATCACTGTTTTTTTCTGTACCCACATCATCAGAAAAAACTTGTGGTAGAGATTCTATCATTTCAACTACATTTTCAATAACTTTCACTCCAGTTTCAGCAAAAGCTGAATCAGCTATGTTTTCTCCCTGTTCCTCCTGGCTGTCTCCATGCCTGGACAGGAAACAGGAAGTCATAATGTGTAACACACAAACCCTTCCCCCGACTACCAAGAGTAGGGGACGTTCCCTGATGCCCTGGCCAGATTTCCCCTTGTAGTATAAATTCCACCTTGGGTCTCCCCTGCAAAGAGGCCACTAGCCTAGTAGGACTAGCCCAATCATCAAAAGGATAAATAATGAAAGAGAAAATAAATTGTTTGGATATGCCAGTAGATGAAGGGGGCTTCACCTTCATCCCCTCCCAAATTAAATATCCTAATGCCAGTCCAATACAATTAAGTTCAGTGATATTTAAGTTAAAGTAGTAGCCATCTTGGATATGGAGTCATTTTATTCAGATGCATTGCTTCAACTAGTTTATTATTTTTTTCTTTAGAATTTGCTTTCATGCAGTTGTCAGTAAGCATCATGTTGCTATTTTCTGACCACAGAATAGACTCTTTCAGTAGGTTTAACTCCTCCCAGCATCACACCCCTCTACAAAGTTGAAGCACCCAATATCTTTGACACTGTGGTTATGTTTAAACATCATATATCGAAAGAAATACATGTAGAAAAAAAATCACACTAAATAACAACAAAAAAATTGCAGTTTTCCTTTTTTAGAACTAGTAACATACAGCCAATTTATTATGAAGGATTTAAATAATGTCATTGGTTAAGGTGTGTTGTAAGGATCCTAAGTTGTCAAGTGTAGCAGACTTTTTCAGGTGCAGCATGTCCCCATTATAAACAGTGCCACAGGTACAATGAAGGAATCCAATGTTTCTTAAGTAAAGACATGGTAAATGTGCATGGATGGGAACATCTGCAAAGAAAAGAATACCTAATTCCTAACTACTTCTTCACTTAATATAAATTTGATCTGTGAACTACGCATCCTTAAATATCAATTTTACATTGTTTTTGAACAAAGTCGCTGAGTCATTTACACATTTTTTCAGAGTGTACGTGTGTATATGTGTGTTTATGTCTTCGTATCAAAACTATATCCTACAAATGAATGTATAAGATACACATTTCTATAAAATAATTCCACTGTCGATACTCTTTCAATATTCTTTAATGAGTCATATTTACAAACACATTAAGAGCATATGTAGCAATATTTATATAAAAATTACTATATACATTTATTTTGACATACCTCATCATGGTTAAAACATTTCATAAATAAAATAAAATAAGATTTATTACAAATTATCATTAAACTTAAAATACATAGTTCACTACTAAAGAGCAATACACTTTGTGTGAAAATGTATTTGCATAACACATTTCGCTTTATGTTTGGAAACAGATAAGTTCCACATCCTCTAGCATTTAGCACATCAAATTAGAACTGAACTTGGTGGAAATCTGACTGCACTCTGTACAGTTTACATCAACAAAGATTATATATACTTTAATTGTGTGAAAATGTATTTGCATAACACATTTCGCTTTATGCTTGGAAACAGATAAGTTCCACATCCTCTAGCATTTAGCACATCAAATTAGAACTGAACTTGGTGGAAATCTGACTGCAGTCTGTACAATTTATATCAACAAAGATTTACAGTCCATGGACAGCCATCTAAGTATATGATTGAATTTAAATGCCTGACTAAGTTCAACCTACATAACAAAATACTGATGCATCTTGCAAATACCTCCATAAGGGCATGACATGCTTTGTAACTCATAACAATTATTAACATTTTATATTCTCTGGAATAGTTACCATGAAATGTCCCCAAAGCAGCTTGTCTCAAATGAAATTTTATCTGAATTTTGATCTATTAGCTTTTGACTTACAAATCCCTGTAAGAGGAACACATATTTACATGCTCAGAACAAATACACTGTAGCAGCATGTTGTATACCACACACACACATGACATTTTAAGTCTCTGTATGCCAATTATTCACAGTGGAATAAGCATTATATACAATGAAATGCATCTATAGGTATTTAAACGGTTTACAATCAAAATGTCAGTTACACGACAGGCTCCTCCTCGAACATGGTAAGAGCGACAGTCGGAATGTCGATGCTTATGTGTACGTCCGTTCAGAAGGACGTGCACAAGGCAGGGACATGAAGCATGGCTGGCAATGGCAGCTGCCAACATTAATATTGACAGAACGTTGTCGATCTTGTTGCATCAACCTTAGGACCTACTTAATATTTATGAGTTGTGGATTTGCATCGCGGAAACTACCGTTCGCGATTGTAAGTTTCAAGCATTTGATAGTAAACCTATTTAAACTATATTACATATACCTATATAAAAGCTATCTTTCTAATCTAACTGAAGGCTTATTGCAACTGTGTAATTATTTTAAAATTTAGAGTGTTTATACCATCTTGCAAATAAAGAGGAAAGAAATATGATATCCTCTGGAGACTGGATGTTGGTTGTTAAAAACAGTCAAAAAATCCTTGAATAAAATGAACTGGCTAAAAAATGAACCAGTAAGAATTTGGGTTTAGTGAGTTTAATCATTTTTAGGATAGAAACATATCTACATGGAATACTCTTGTTTACAAAGACTTGCTGTACTACCACAGAAGCATTACCTGGTATACACATTTCTGTTTTTAGATTATGTAACATAAAAAAGTATCCACTAAGCACTATTTACCAAAATATCAGGATTTAGAAAATATTGGTTGCAGTAACAGGAACTCTAAGTGGTATTCATAAACACTATGTTGGTAATGCATTGTAACTCTATGCAGTTAAAAGCATATAAAACGAGTAAGTGTGATTCATAAACACAGGTAAAGGAAATGCAAACGGAAGGTGCTTTGTCCACAGAATGTGCATGATAATAGCATGCTACTGGAGCTAACATGGTAACAGTGTGTAGCCAAACAGTTCTTGTAGCATGAGACGCACATACAGTGATGTACATGGAAGTGCAAATAATCATGTTATTACATGTGGGCTAGCTGCAACTGTGACAAGAGGGCAGAAGCACACAGTCACCTATCTGTATGATGTCTCCTTGCCAGAAGGCACTTAATCATGCAGATTTTGTACCTTTGTCTCACTAGGTAAAAATACCTGTACAGCTTCTGTAGGGATGTCCACTGTGTCAGCCAATGGAAGAAGCAGGTGGCAGGGGTAAACCAGTACCTCTACAAACCAGTGTTGTAAGTGTTGTAACTATCCTGCTAACAGACACCTTCTGAAGCCTTACAGGTAATATAAGTGGTATATCTCAACCATTTTCAGTCACACCTTACAGCAGTTTGCAGACTCCTTGCTGGCTCTTGCAGACCAATACATATTTCCCTAATACAAGAGCTGAGGTAACATCCATTATGCAAGGTTTCTACACTATCTTCCACATGCCAGGCATCCTTGGATCAGTGGATGGCATGCACGTATTAACACACATAATTGAAACAGATGATGGATTGACATACCTCAATAAACACAGTACTAATTTGTCATCTGCCAGGTAGTGAGTCACCTTATGAGACAGATCATCAATGAGTCAGCTCAGAACCTAGTGAGAAAACTTGATTTTAACATCTGTTTTTCTAATGTTCCAGGTTGTCCATTTAAGGACAGCCACATCCCTTGTTGATATCTGTCAAGTGATGCTGAATTGCTGTTAAAGCCATAAGGTCCCCACAGGCACCTGCACAGGAAGCTCTAATTGTCTCCATGAGTGTGGACGGAACATCAAAGAAATGCGTATTTATCAATCTAAAAATGCATTTTTGTTGGCAGGAAAAGTTGGGTAGCGCTATGCAGTGCCTATATTTACCACCCGCTGTATCCTACAAAATATGAAGTACGGGAGCTTAATAACCAACCTGGAGTAAGGGAAAGAGATGATGCTGAGAATGATGAATGACCATCACCATTCTATAAATGTCAGCACACTCACATCACTTAAAGTCCTAACATATGCAGAATGCTATCATTCACTGGTCTTTGGATGATGGTAGGTATCTCCTAAGAAAATAAATGTATATTAGTAATACCATGTTAATGCAAATGCAGTTTTGTTGAAATATAATCAAAGAATAATAGCATAGCTGTTCAAACTTCTCTAGTTAAAGGCACATGAATCAGGAATCCATATCGACCACAGGAACACATAGGTAAAGACCTCACTTCTTAGCATAGCCTAAGCCAACACCACTAAGCCTACACTAACCACCACTAGACACACAAGTCTGCTTCTTTGATACACTTCTCCCACCATATGCATGTCCTTTTGGGGTGGTTTTCTGTGACAATGAGGCTTTGAGACCCCTCCCCATTCTGAAAACTGCTGAAAATGTGTTCAAAGTACTATGCTATGAACAAAGGAGACAGGATGTGGCCACTGTCACTGCCTCATACAATGCATTAGTGAAGGAGTCACAATATGTGAGAGGGCCGGCATAAATATGGCAAATACATGGGATAACAGTGTTACTGGCTTCTTCTGATTGGTGCAAATCAGAAGATGCTGTTGAACAGCACTGCTGCTCAGCAACTGCAGACTTGCACTGAGTGAGCTCTCCCTAGTGTGCAGTTAATGCATAGCCTGGAAATCATAGTCAGATACCTTCTGCACTACTGTAGGGTGATACTGTGTTACCAAATAAGTTCAAAATGTATCTGCTCTGCCCATGGGCAAGAGGCATGGAGCTGTTGTATTAAGATTTGGTCCACACATTGCAATGCCCCAGCTGTGCATGACTGTGCATGTAGGCAGAGCTGCAGGAGTTCCACATACCACCCTAAAGTCTCACCAGCAACAACACACAGGTCATATAAGACTACAAAGGTGAGCCTGCTGTGTGGGTGCCAAAGCAGGTGAACATTTAGGTTGCCATTATGGATGAGTGTCATGCATCAGACTGTTACTACCATGAGGAAGAGAACCACCATAGCTGTGTACACAGGAGTATCATCATCCTCATCTATATGCAACAAGTTCTCCACATGCAATACCATCTCAATGCCATCTTAGTCCCTCATGATGGAAAATAGGGCATAGGAAAGGCATGCTATGAAAAAACTCTACAGGATCTTTTTCTTCCTGGTCCCCAGAATCTGATACATCACCGATAGCTGTTATGGTACATGGTCATTGTGGTACATGGTCTGGTGATACTGGCCATTGCACAGTTTGTAAATATCACTTATGTCCATATTTGTGTGGCATCATCTATCCCCAAAGGGGCTACATTGTATGCTGTACTTCTGCTGTCCTCTCCAGGTCACAGAAAGAACAAGGAAATTCAGAGGTATCAGTAATAGTATCTGTAAAAAGTATGGGTCAAATATTCACCTTACCCCACAACAAAGAACAAACAAATATATGCACCTTGATGTTTTCCAGGACTTTGTATGACAGATCCACAGAAAGGAATACATGCAAATTGTATTTACACCAGACATCTCTGCAAAAGAAATGTTTCAGTATAGTAAGTACATGTGAAGAGCAGTCTTATAATATAGATGTCATAACAAAGCATATCTAGTGAGCTAATACTTCCTTATGTCATCCAACCACTTTCCACAGGTGGACCTGCAGTATAAGCATTTATTACACTTACATATTATGATACCACATATATATTATGTACTGTCAACTATGGTACCGCAGTGTCATCTATTACTATTACTATACATAAAAGATACTCTCCTACATGTCGCAGCCAGTGGTCAGAATCACATTTATTGACTAAGTATGCACACATACAAGGAATTTGACTCCAGTTTCAGTGGCTCTCCAAGTATGAATTACATAAATGACATACATACAACTGTTAAGAACAAGACAAATGGCATACATGCAACTATTAAGAACAAGACAAAAATGTAAATATACATATACATACAAGGTGCAAAGTGCAACTTAGTGCGAGAAATACTGAAATAAACTCTGAAAGAAACAAGTATTAACAATATGCAAACAACACTGTAGAATCCTTGGAGGCTTGGGAAAAGGAATACCCCAGCCTAATAAGCTGAGCTAACTGTTTATGAACTTGATGGCCTGTGGAAAAAAAAATTCTTATATCTGCTTGTTTTGGTGTGTATTAATCTATAACGCCTGGCTGATGGTAATAGTTCAAAAAGATGGTGGCTTATATGTGAAGGGTCTGTGATGATTTTTCCTACCCTTTTTGTGACTCTGGAATAGTACAGGTCCTGTAAGGAGGCAAACTAGCACCTGTTATATTTTCAGCAAACCTGACTATTTGATGTAACCTATTTTTGTCATGATTAGGCAGAGACCAAACCACACTGTTATGGATTAGCTGAGAACAGACTCAATGACTGCTGTATAGAACCGAATCAACAGTTCCTGTGTGAAGTTGAATTACCTCAGCTTTCGCAGAAAGATAGTAATGTCATATAGCCCTATATGTTATACAGGAACCAATGCAACTACTACTACTATTCACAAAAGGTATTGCCTACCTACATCATGGAGAGTACTTACTTTCACACCACATGGGGCACCTAAAAGGGCTAACAACACCTTCTTACTGTTGGTCAACAGCATTGGCTGAGGAAATATACCTCCTCTCTGGATGATGGCCTTCAGGTCCAGTGCCTTCTTCTTGACCCTGTCCTTAATGTCATTCACCTTCTACATGTCACCTATAGTATTTACGTTAGCTGTCATCTACATCCTCTCAGTGTGGTTTCCTGGCATGGCTCATCAGGAAGGAGCTATCATAATTGATGGCTTACATCAGTACTTCCAACTCCTAAGGGATAAAATGTATTTTTCTCTTCTGAGTGGACATTAAAAGCAAAACATAGATCCACATTTATGTCAAACAAATGCATGACTCAGTGTATATTGCAACATATATGGTACAGTGTACCTATAGCTGTGACATAATGCTGGTAAGCCTGCAATACTTACAGTACTGTAACATTCGCACAGTAAACACAGATCCTAGATCTTAAAAAAATGTACTACAACACTATATAACAGAGTACCAGGACTTGTCAGACTTAGGCCATATATATGCACATGTACATACAGCTGTACATAGTACATATACAGTTATAAAAAGTGCTTACTATTCAGATCTGTGAGAAAATCAACAGTCTGTGTTCTGCCATTATGTTCAAACCTCCAAAAAACATTAACTCAGCTGTGTAAGTACACGCACTGGCATTCACTGTCATGAAAATGAGCCTGTATACCACCGGTTGCATGTATATAGAAAATGAGGTGTTGTGTACCAAAATCATTATGAATCATGCTGTCTCCATGGTGCATACGACAGAGTCCTGACTGAGATGCAGGCAGCCAGATTTTGATTAATTGCCTGGGTATTGGAAAATGGGAAGAGGAATGTTTGTGACCTGCTCGTCTCTCATTGGGAAGAAGTAATGTTAGTTCTCAGGAGGTTAGTAGGTGGTGCGAGTTCCCTGGTGGAGACCATGAAAACCACCACTCATGCTCCTTGATAACACTTCACCCAGTGCTGGGGGAGGTAAAGCAGCATAAATAAAAATCTCAAATGACCACAGTGGTTGGCTGAAAGATGGCCCCTTCCAAATGACCCTCACCTTGATAATGGAGAACAGATGGGCTGATTGGCTAGGATGGAACAATGATCAATAGAAAGTGGGGACAAAAAGAGACAAAAAAAATATTTATGAATGGCATAACCTTCTTAATGTATGCCTTGTGTATGCAACTGAAGCAGCATCACTCTGACAATAGGAGGTGAGTGCTAGGTCAGTCGCTGTGTGGAGTGAACAGGAAGCTATAGACCAACTCCTTTGCACTATGACCATGCTGGACAGACCTGCCAAAGGAGGGCATACCCCCACTATAGTGCATTACTCATAAAATGATTGACAGCTGTGCCAGTTATATTTTTGGCTTCACATATTTCATGGCTCCATGTGCATTGTCATCATTCCATGTTATGACAAAGACGGTGAAGACAAAGAGGGGGTTATGCCCCGACCTGGAGAATGAGACAGCTGTGTCTAAGGGCCATGTGTTGCCATTTTTGATATGTTGACAATGATAAAAACACAGAAGAACTCAGGTACGACCAAGGTTTCCAGTTTCAGTTGAAGTTTTAATGTTAAAACATAAGTGCTTTCGCAGGAAGACCTGCTTCATCAGATGATAATAAATACAACTAAAATGTTCTTCTATTTATACAACCTCTAACAAATACAAGTAGTCACATGATACAAAAGAATATTTAAGTGGCGCATATTCATTTAAACCATGCCCTACGTAATATGACCAAGCAGTTAGAGGCCAAATGGATTATTAGACTTTGGGGAGATTCAGAGCATGGTTTAAATGAATATGTGCCACTTAAACCTAAGCTAAAATCCAGACCCTTGTTTAGTTAGTATTTTTTTTTCCTAGCTGTCTCACCAATGAAGTGTGCTTATTTATATATATTCTTTACACATTTTTATATATACACATTTATAGATGTATAAGTGTTATATTTTAAGGTTGCATTTAAAAGATTGTGTTATATATGTATATGTATATGTATGTATAGGGTCTATATTAGAACATTGAAGTTTCACAACTTCGAATGTTCTAATATCGAAATAGCGAAGCTGCAGAACACAGAATCTCTTCCTAGGGAAGGAATTCGGTTGGCCGTTCCTGTGGCTTCGCTATGTTCAGCACTGTGGTGGAAAGTTACGGGTCAGGGTCAGGATCAGGTAAGTGTGCGATTGTGTGGACGTAAGGGTTAGGGCGCGGGGTAGGTGAGTTAGGGTTAGGGACCGGGTCTGGTAAGTGTGCGATTGTGTGGACATGAGGGTTAGGGTGGGGTAGGTGAGTTAGGGTTAGGGCGCGTGTCAGGTGAGTGTGCGATAGTGACGGACCTTAGGGTTAAGGTTTGGGATAAGGTAAGTGGATAGCTAGTGGTGTGTCTATAGTTTAGTGTAGGGTTAGATGTAGAATTTTAGGTGTATGTGTGTGGATCACTGTTTGTTTGGTGTGTTTGTGTTGTGTGTATGTGTGTTGGAACAGCAAATTCTTTCCCTGGGAAAAAATTTGCTGTTCTGCATGTTCGATATTGTCAGCTTCTGCCGAATAGGGGTCGATATTAGAACATTCGACGTTTTAAAAAGTCGATGTTCTAATACAGACCTGTATGTATGTGTGTATATATATATATATATATATATATATATATATATATATATATATATATATAGTTTTACATATATATATATATACATATATGTGTGTGTGTGTGTGTGTGTTTTAGACATTTTTCATAAGTGCTTTTTACAAACAGCAGTGTATGTGCGTGTGCATTTACTTCACTCAGTAGGTTAGTAAGTTCAAGTTACACCCTTTGATGTTAAATGCTTAAAAAAAATGTCCTTAGTTACACTAATTTGCTCTCACCCAGTATTTCTTAGTAGTCTGCAGGGAAATTTTAAAGTCTGCCAACTCATTACACTCTCAAAAAATATGTTGCCAGTTATCTCTTTCTTCCCCAGCACACCTCCAACATTTGCAATCTACCTGAAGAAGAATTCTTTGGAGTCTGTTTGAGGTATAAAAATACTTATGCAAACAGTTCTAAGCAAAAATCCTACATCTATTGGATTTTGTTGCATATTTGGGAGCCATACATATATCTCTGATTGTTTCTTTGCAAATTGCTTATCCAATCTCTCTTCCAAATCCTGTCTAACCTCCTCTGATTGATTCTTATAGTTATCATGAAATATTTTGTATGCTCTACTCTAATTATTCTTTTTTTAACAGCAGCTTCTGTTCTAGATTCAACTAAAAACTCTACCAGTGTTGGTCTTGCACTTAGGATCCTCCTATTCCTTTGTCTTTGCCTATACTCTGATATCAATCTTTGATAGGGAAAGAAATCTCTAGCCTTCTGTTCAAATGTATTTTTGGCCTCTTCCCATTCTATTACCATTCCCTCTCTAATTATTTGCTCCGAATACCTTGGTTCCTTTGCCAGTTTTCTCCAATAAATTCCAGCCTCCTCTTACCTATTGTCTGTATCCTTAATTGCAGTCATCACTATTGGCAGAATCTAATTTTTCCAGTCCTGTGTTGGCTTAGTTCTTAAAATACTTTCTGCTACTTTATCAATATAATATTCTGTATGGCTACTATTATTCTCCTTAAGGATCTGCATCCAAAAATCCCAGTCTCTTCTTGTGTCTTGAGCTTTCCCCTTGTTTCGTCATCACCCCTTTCCACTTTGAATTATAGCTTTCTGCTTGTGTTATGTATAGGAGTCTTAACTGTTTAGCTCTGAAATACCCCTTTAAATCAGGTAATCCCAAACTACCTTGTTCTATTGGTAGAATCAGTTTATCCCACCTGACCCTAGTTATCTTCCTCTCTCAGATAAAATCATTCAGCTCTTTACTAATTGCAATTCACAACTTCTTCTCTGGTTAATAAAAATATGCTTACCCTATGTATAAAACTAAAGGGACTAAAAGCATTTTAACTGCTTGTATCTTGCTATCCATATCCATAAAACAAAGCTTCCAACTTCTCAGTTTTTGAATTATCTTTTGTTAATTTCTTCTAACATATCTTTTGCTGACTCAAAAAAAATCCTTTTTAATCCATACTCCTAAGTACTTAATTTTATCATGTCCCCATAAATATAGATACTACTAAACCAATTTGTGTGTGGGTACATAGTTTATGTCTATTGTCTTTGTTTTAGCTTTATTAATTTTGTATTCCCCCCAAAATATGAAACTGTCTCAAAATGTTCCACAACACTAAAATGTCCTTTTCTGGTTTTATCAGATATGAAATAATATCATCTGCAAATAAAGTCAGCTTTTCATGACTACCATATCAATTATATCCTTGAATTTCTGAGTCATTTATTTTCTTTGACAAAGATTCTAAATATAATGCAAATAACAAAGGGGAAAGAGGACACCCCTACCTGGTTCCTCTGCTCAGTCAGAGAGGAACCCATATACTTTAATTTTCACCTCTGATCCCTCATATATCCTCCTAATCAGCCTTATAATTTTGTCAGGGAATGCAAACACTTCCATTGTCCTGCTCATAAAATCCCAGCTTACTCTGTCAAATGCTTTCTCTGCATAAAGACCAACCAACAACAGTGGTATTTTCTTACATTCTGCTTCCCTCTGGATCAACATTATTCCGTTAATGTTGTCAAATGTTTGCCTCCTGCCACAAAACCACAGTGATCTATATCTCTCAATTTGGCATCATTCATTTATTTAGCCATTATAGACATAAACACTTTATAATCATGGTTTAGTATTGAAATGGGCCTGTATGAAACTGGGTCTGATGGATCTTTACCATCTTTAGGTATTACAGCCATCACTACTTTCTTCGAGAATGTTGATGCTTCTCTTCCTTTTAAAATACCGTTAAACAAAGTATTCCAGTTCTTTACCAGATTTCCCTCAAGCTTTCAAACTTCCACAGGAATACCAACTTTTCCTGTGGACTTTCCCTTAGTTTGGATATACATCACCATTTTTATCTCATCTCCTCCTATCCTAACTGCTAGTAATTGAGCTTCATCTACATCTTAGTTCTTCTATAAACATTTCCATTTGTAGCTTTTCTTGATTTTCATATTTCTCTGCTTCATACAGATTTTCATAAAATTTCCAAAATATTTCTAGCACCTCTACAGGATCTCTTGTTATCTTCCTTGGTATAGGCTCACTGAGCTTGGCGACAACCATTTTTACTTTATTTTGCATGAGTCATTGTGCTAAAAGTTTTTGTGCTATTATGAAGTTATTATAAAAAAAACAGTTGCTTAACAGCAGTCTTTCTAAATTCATGCATATTATCCAGGTAATAACCTATTTTATGTTTAGCATTCTGCAATTGCACCTCTTTTTGTTCTGTGATATTCCCCCCTGTTCTGCAATACTTTAACCTTTGTCAGTCCCTCTAAATAATTCCTGTTACTTCTTAACTGTATCTCTCTTTCTTTTATTTCCACCCTGTTTTTTAAACTCCACTTTAATTTTATCCACTCCCTAGCTATATTTTCAGAAGAATTGCTATCTTCCACTACCTGGGAATGGGGAGTGGAAATTATTCAGGAGTTATTAAACTCCTGAATAATTTCCACTACCCATTCCTTAAATTCTTCTCTTTTCAACAGATAGGTGGGAAAGTGCCAGTATCTCACTTTTATTTCATTACCCTGCATTTTTATTTTAGTTATTATTGGTGCACGATCTGAAATATTGGATACATATCAAGAACTTTAAATTAAATGCACACATTTCTGTGAAATATAAGTTCTGACTAGCCTAGCCCAGTTTTTGTATCTCGGGAAATAATATGTAAAGTCCCTCTGAACTCCTACTACATCTTCCATGCCAAATATTTTCAAAAATTTCTTCAGAAATCTACCATTTTATGTTATATGTTCCCTTCTGGGCCCCCCAGATACATCCTCACTGCTGCAAATCAAATTCTAGTCCCTACCGGCAAGTAATATTCCCTGCTGAAACCGGATTATTTCTCTCACAATTTTCTTACGCTCCATTATAGCAGTTTTAGGTAATATATATATATATATATATATATATATATATATATATATGTATATATATATATATATGGATCTACTATATTTGGTCGAAAATCATTTCAGGCAGCCCACTTCACTGAAACCTCATTTTACTGAAAGCACATTTAGTTGAAAATGGTATTTAGCCCCTGCTCCACTGCAGTGCGACCCTGGAGTGAGAATATTCAGTAAGGGAGGGTGGGGGGCACAGCCCTCCACATTGGGGGGTGTGAGGGGTGTAGCCCCCACATAATTGCAATTTATGCACTATTATATACATGTGTATCCATTAAAAATACATTGAAACATATAACATCAGTAAAAACTGTTTGTAATATGTGGGGGGCTATGCCCCCCCACACTCCCCATTGTGGGGGACTGTGCCCCCCACACCCCTACCTTTATATTCTCACTACAGGGTCACACTGCAGTGGGGCAGGGGCTATATTCCATTTTCAACCAAAAGTAGTTTGACCAAATGTGCTTTCAGTCAAGTGAGGTTTCAGTCAAGTGGGCTGCCTGAAATCATTTTCGAGCAAATGGGATTCGACTAAAAGCAGTAGACCTATATATATATATATATATATATATATATATATATATATATATATATATATATATATACATACACATGCCAGTGTAATCCTCCTCTCTTGCCAGTACCCACTTAGTACTACAGATTTACCATTATTATCTTTTTTATACTCTTTTTGTCACTGTTGGAGCTCCTCTTGCAATTAATATAAGTACTCACCTTTTCCTTTGTGCCAGATATTCCAGATATTCTACTGAATAACCATCCTGAATACCTTTCTTTAACAAATGTAAATGCTTTTTTCTTTCTAAATGTGAATCCTGCAGCATAGCTATTTATTTATTTGACATTTGTTAACCTGTGTAGTCTGACTGGGTCACACAACCCATTTTCAGCAGAGATCCGAGGAGAAAAGCTCTACATGTACACATTTAGATACATATACAGATAGTTTATTTCACAACAGCAATGTTATTAAAGACTTGACACAATGCATTTAAGTCCTTACACAGCTAGAATACAATTTTTGAAACAACATAATGTTAGTGAAGACTTTACACAATAGATTACAAGCAGATTATAGTTGAAAAAATGGCTAGTTGGTTAGAGTTTTGCTTACAATTTGACTTAACTTCTAAAATATTACTTTTAAAACATTACAATGTATTACCAATAGATTATGTGAGAGGATAATAGTTGATATGCTTAGCATCATGTTAACATGAGAATAGGTTTATACTAGATAATAAAATAGCTTCACTTAAAGAAGGGGGGAAATAACATAGACCATTTGAGACGTTGCACATTTAGAGGGGTTTAGAGAGACAGAAAGAAGAATGCAGACTAAGGTTGTGGGGGAAAATTCTTGGTGAGGTTTTGTAGGTCTACCTGGGAGTAAGACAGACTACAGGGAACAAGGAAGGTGGGCAGAGGAAGCAGAGGTAGAGGGGATTAACCTGGAGTTAAACATGTGCAGAGGCATGACTTATTTAGGTGCATTTTTACAGAGGCTTTAAAGAGTGGCAGGCTAGGAGTTGATCTGGTGGTTGAAGGGAGAGAATTCCATACTTTAGAGACAGAGTATGAGTAAAGGCACTGACCTAGTCGTTTAGAAGATTTGGAGATTTCTAGCAGTTTTTTTCTTCTGATCTGAGTGATCTGCTAGGTATGTATGGTTTAACAAGCTTATCCAGGGCAGGGCAACCAGTGGATTTGTAAATTAAGTTATGTATAATAGATAGTTGGATATATGTTGGTTGGTTGGAGAGTTCAAGCCAATTTAATTGCCATAGTGGTGTATAGTGATGTAGATGGTATTTGCACTCTACTTTCCTTAATATAGTTCACTACTCTTTCTTTTTTGTATATATCTGTGAGACCATTTACATTAAAAATAATATAGAAAGTGTTGTCATTATATTACAAAGTTATTATTCCTAGCTGTTATGTGTAATATCTTTTTTTAAATGTCTAGTTCCAGCTTTTGTGTTACATGCAGACATTAAATGTCTGGCAGGTTGATCTTTTATACAGTTGTTTCCTGTCATATCAATTTGTACCTATGTCACATCTTACAGAACCTTTTGTTATAGTAAAAACCTCAAACAAAAAACATACACAACTCTAGGACACCCCTAAAACCTATTAACTTAATACTAACACACAAAATTATGTACATCTTCAAATATTGAAGTTTAATCCTCATAATAGGAGCAATTGTTCCAGTCTGACAGCCACACTGACAGACTTGGATTAACCTATAAGAAAGTTTATCCATGCTAATACGCACAGTACAGTCTGTACTTCTACTAAGTGCTGTCTGTTTTTATTTTATCTTAATTTCTCTCCCAAATAGGAAAAGCACTTGGATGCTTTCACAAAACAGTATCTCCTAGCCATTGAAAGAAAGAAGTATCCTGTTTTTATTTCTCCTTATCAGATTATCTCCAGGAAAACATGAGAACCAGATACACAGTTGCCTCTATAAACATTCATTAATTTGCTAGAGGAAACCTTTTCATTATATTCAGTGTTATTTTTTATTTATTTGCTTCCCCTTAAAACTTGTTACTGGATCAAGCCAAGGGCCTTACTCCAGTCATTCCTCTATGCAAGAGTAAGAAAAAGCACATCAATTATCATGCCTTATTTTCTTAGTTAAAAATGGTACAATGTATTCTTTTCCCCTCTTGTTCAATATTTTCATGTTGCCATGTAATCATTATACTTGTGTTATATTTGTACTTTGCTCAATACTTTTTTACTATATTCTTTAACTGTCCATTGTGTAGTGCTTTGTGGTAGTAATGTAACATTAATTTTTCTTCCTGCCTTAATTCTTTAAACATTTTTGTACGTACATTTATTTATTTGTATTTGTTAAATTGGGTAAAGGTATGATCTGCTGGGATGGATTTTTTAAAACTAAGCTCAATAGCACTGTCTGGTAAAATAACTTGCTCAGGCTCACACGGCAGACAACTGGAGGCTGAGGGACTCAAACCCTGGACTACAGAATGAAGCTTGTTAACAGCTCATTGGCTTAGAGATCTGCACTAACTGACAGTTCTTTTGGCATACAGGGATAAAGTTCTGACTATGACATAGGTGATTCAAGCTCAATTAAAGACTCAGGTTCCTGTTGGAGCTGGTTTGGAGATGATGGACATGCCCATCCATGGAGAAAGAGAAGTATGGGTCAGAACAATTCCATGATCCTCTTGAAGAAGGGGCAGCAAAAGAGGAAATGACTCTGGGGTGTGCTTTCAGTTCTACAAGTGGCATTTACATGGTAGCATTCCTTGCAGACATACAGGAATGTGCACTCACATGATGGAGCCAGAGAGGTCCCTGTAGTGATGCAGGTTCCAAATTCTCCTTCCAGGAAAGAACTTTTCACATAACAAATATGTCCCCTTTGCTGGAATGCTGGAAAGTGCACTAAACACCTCTATGGCTGCCTGGATGATGGCCCCAGGTGAAAGCAATCACCATTTTGTAGGCAATACTCAGAATGGGGGAATGCGTGAGCTGAAGTCTGGTTGTGGGAGTCTTGATGATTGGCACACATGGGACAAACAGCATACAGAAAAAAAACACATAGTCATGACCTATTTTGTTTTCAAGATAATCAGCTGTTATATTGTTATATTATGCAGAATATTTAATCATGCCATAACTGTAAAAACACGTAAAGCATGATCACAGGGAAAAAGGGCCTAAATATGCTGTTTTAATAACACCATCAAAATTCCCATATAACCTTTGTCTCAATGCTCCCTTATATAAACATATTTATTTTTCTCCAAGTCTTTCAGTCAAGCATCACCAGTGGTAGCTGGTAACTTCTAATCAAAGGGGGGGGGGGTTGCAGGAGACAGCTGAATGGGTGGGGCTAACATGAAGGGGCATGGCCAACCCAAAAGGGGCAGAGCTATGCTCCGAACCACAAAAAACTGGGACTTTAATTAAATACACTGCCCTGGGTGCCAAACCATCATTATGAGAGTCCAGTCAAGACAAAATGAAGTGTAGAAGAAAAAAATATTTCAATGCATTGGCTACGTGACAGCTTACTTAATATCTAGATGGAAACAAAAAGTTTGTGAGGCATGAAAAAACAAATTACTTTTTAAATACATTACTGGAATGCCAGTCAAAATCAAGTATAAAAAACAAGCAGCACTTAACTCAAACCACTTCTCCTTGCACTGCAGTTCTAATTATAATTTATATTCAGCTTTATAAAAGTACCAACTAACATGCTGATAGTAGCAATCTCTGTGATACCCCCACTTGTAAAAATGTTTCTTATCCAAAAAAGATCTGCTGCCTGACAACAACTATCTACTTGTTTCATGGGGAAAACATGATCAAAGTTAAAAAAGGAACAAGCTCAAGATAAATTGCTTAAAGGATTACTGTGCAGGTTGTGGACCACGTATGATAGATTGGCATTCTGTTTAGTTTACGGGTAAAGCCTGCAAAGATGACTGCAAGTCTCCAACAAATGTAATGAGCTTCTGAAAATACTTTAATCCTATCCTTTATTACAATGCTGTCATGCGCATTTCAATACCTAAGCCTTATACGTTATCTAGTTATGTAAATATTCTCTGCATGGCAACAACAAAAAGGCCTTCAATGTTGGTAATTCTTTAACAGTATGATTATTAAGGTTTACTTGCATCTTACAATCTCAGACAAGCTTACCTGATGGTCATTAAAGCATTGCTACTTAAACACAGAGCAACAGGCATTGCAACAACATGCATTTTCTGAATAATAAGAAGCATAAATCAACAGTATAAAAATATGACAGAAAACCAGAACATTATGCAAAATCAAGGACAGATGAAAAGCCACTGTCGTACTTGTGTCTACCTTGTATGGGGGAATACTCTGCACACTTACACTCCATAACTGCTCCTTGCCATGCTTGGACACATCCAGAGTCACTACATGGGGGAGTGGGGTGCAACAAGTATGTCACAATTTGAAATGGCTCTGGCTGACGGTGATGGTCCTGACACATTTGTCATACCTCTCAACTTCAGAGCAAGAAATCTGGACAAAGCTATAAATAGAAGTGGGACAAAGGCCCAAAAATAAGCAGAATTTTTAAATATTGCTCTTAGTATGAATTTTCTGAAGGGTATGAAATCTGAAACTCAAATGTCTGTCATTATTTTCTCACTTCAGTCTTTAATGATTTGCCATTAATTTGCCAAAAAAAACACAATTTTATGAAAAATGAACTAAAAATGGGATGCGAAAATCTGTACACACTACACACACAGACACAAAAAATAGATGTAAATAACGGAATATATGCTTTTCTAAAGAATCAGCATAGGCAATAAACTAAACATTAACAGTTTCAGGATGCAATGGGTTCCAGAGAGACACGTCTTTCAAAGTGTATGCTACCAAAAACAACTCCTAAGACAACATATTAAAACATTATTACTTATATAAAATAGTTATCAAATAACTGTTTAACTTAAAAAGTAATTACAAGAGAAACTGCTATGTCACACATATAGGCTAAATAGGACAGTGACTGAAGTTGAATTCCCTTTAGGTGCAAATCCAACATTTCTCAGCTCTTGTTTCACCAGGATTTATCATGCAGGTGTCTAATAAACTGAATGAACAAAGCTGCCGAACTTCCTTCCAAGTTCCAATCTATAGAATAAACATTTTTTCTAACAATATATCTGTCACGGTGGAGCACTTTAGAATCTCAAATTCCTGAAAACTCGAACTTCATATGGTCAAGCCCATATGATCGAGTTTTCAGAAACTCAAAATTCTAAAGTGTAAAAAAAACTCTTTAATTTAGTTGAATATAACATTTTTGCAGGGGGGCAAACCCCCCTGCAGCCTCCCTAAATAAATATACCATCTCCGTGATCGCACTATAGCAAGGAAACGGGAAATCTGCAGTTGTGCACTTCTGCATACAGCACAGAATGGGAGATTTCCCTTTTCCCCACTGTAGCGAGATCTCGGAGTTGGTATATTTAAGTAGGAGGGTGGGGGTGCAGGGGGGGCTTTCCCTCCTGCAGAAACAATGTGTTTGACTGTTTTTTTTTCTTGTTTTTTTTTTTTTGTTTTTTTTACTTTACTTCTGAATTTCGAGTTTCTGAAAACTCGATCATATGGTCTCGACCATATGAAGTTTGAGTTTTCAGGAATTTGAGATTCTGAAGTCAATCCCTGCTGCTGACAAAGACTCAGACACATTCATTACCTATCCAAAACATATCACAGCTACAACAGAAAGATTAATTAAAGGTAGTTGTCTTCCTTGGTTTTACTAAACCTTTAAGAAAATCCATAAAGCAGATAAATAAAGCATGGAAAGATAAAAAAGAAAACAGCAATACTAATTGTTAAAGTCCTCTATTTTCAGCAAATTAAACTGGCTACACGTGTTGAAACTAATCCCACCAAGGCAGAATACTAAAGGAAACTTCAAATCATGTACCAAGGCAACCTCAAAAAATCTGGGCAGCCATTAATACAACCAAAAAACTCTTTCTCCAACTAGAATCCATATCCTAATTACTAGCATTAAAGTCTCCCTAAGATCCCCTCATTGTGTTCAACTCACATCCTCCTTTATTCTTTCTAACTCAGCTAAACCTACTCTCCCTCTTCATATAGCTCTTGACTACCTTCCTTTTTACTTTCAGAAGTTGTCTTCCAAGAAAACTAAGGAATATTCACAGCACACAGACTATAAATTCAACCCTTACTTTCATTGTCTCTGTCCAAATATACTTACTTAATCATGGAACTTCTATTCTCTGTAAGCCTCTTGAATGTAATTTTTAGCTTAGCTTTTTCTACCACAGTAGTTCCCCAAGTTTTAAATGTGCTTTAATCACACTTATGACTAACATCTCTTCACTAAATCCATGCCAGATTATACTACAGACCTGTTGTGAACTTATTTCATCACACAAAAGTTGTGATCTACAACCAGCTCCTTGATTATATACAGAATTTGATCTTCTCTGATAAACAGCATGGATTTGTTTTCCAAGTATTTTCTCATATAAAATAGCAATACTAAAAGTTTGTGTAAGTCACCTCAGAGATGAAGAAATAAAGTGTCTCTCATGAGTAAAATGAGCAACAGAGTCCTACCTGGAAGGTTGTGGAGAAATAATGTTCATGTACTATCACTGGCTGTCATTCCATTATATTTCCAAATATGGATGCCATGCAGTTCCTTATAAAACTTGGCTGTACTGACAGAACAAGTTTATTTCTTTTAAGTAAAGAGGAATAAGTGATTATTCATTTTTTGTTCAAGTTTGTTTTGGAACACTAATAATGATTTAATTAAACAGAGAAAATAGTTATAGATCAGACAGAAGTCATTGTTCTACACAAATCTGTATTTGAATCCAATGAATAGCAGATCATTACCACTACTAGAAACATTAATGTACTTTCTGTATGACGCCACATACTAAGTGCAATATTTTGTTGATGACCTTTCTTGGTAGTGTGTATTTCTGTTATTATTATTATTTTATTATAATTTTCTCTGCTTTAATTAGTTGTTTATGATTCTGTGATAAAATGCTGTTATATGTGAGGTCTGCTTTAATTCATATCCTTTCAGTATATTCAGGATATGTACCCAAGGAATGGCGTACAGCAACAGTGGTCCCACTCCACAAAGGTGGTGCCACAACGGACCCCGGAAACTATCGCCCTATAAGCCTGACTAGCCTGGTCTGCAAAGTTATGGAGTGTATCATCATGGAACTCATAAACAAAGACATTGGGAACCTCCAAACACTGGATCCTACCCAATTCGGCTTTGTTAAGGGCAGATCTTGCCTCTTGAACCTGGTCAACTTCTTTGAAACAGTCACCAAGGCCATAGATGAAGGGAAGGTAGTCCACACAGCCTACCTGGACCTCGCAAAAGCCTTTGACACAATACCTCACTCGGGTATCATAAATAAGCTCACCAGCTTAAATATCAACCCCTATGTCACAAGATGGGTTGCAAACTGGCTCAGGGATAGAACCCACATGGTCAGAATTGCAGGTGCCATGTCAGACTCTAAACCAGTTACAAGTGGCATCCCACAAGGCTCAGTCCTGGGACCTCTCTTGTTCGGTATATATTTCTCTGAGGTACAGGCTAACACGGGAGGACTATGGCTGACAAAGTTCGCAGATGACTGCAAACTGGGTGCCATAATCGACTTGCTGACTTACACATGCATCCTCCAAAAGGGTCTCACTGAGACGGATAACTGGTGCCAGAGCCATGGCCTAAAGCTAAATGCCAAAAAGTGCATAGTCATCCCCTTTGGGAAAAACAAAGTGCCCAAAAATGACCACATAGGTGGTAATCCATTAAGCACGGAAGAAGTAATTAGGGATTTGGGGACCCAAGTAGATAGCAATCTCTCCTTTGACAATCACGTTGCCAAAGTGGTTAGAAAGACCTTCTATATAGCCCACCTTATTACGAAAGGGTTCACATCTAGATCAAGAGAGGTCATGGTGCCCCTCTACTCATCAATCATCAGGCCCATAATTGAATACAATGCCCCATTTGGGATGTACCTTACCCGACACCTGCAGCAACTGGAAAGACCCCAAAAGTACCTCACCAAGAGGATCAAGGGACTCAAACAGATGCCCTACGCAGTTAGGCTAAAGAAACTCCAGCTCTACTCAGTTGCTTACCGCCTTCTTAGAGGCGATCTGTGCCTGACGTATAAAGCCATGTCCAAACCAGAATTAATGGACATGCTCCACCTCAGGAAATCCAAATCCCTTAGAGCTACACTCTCCAGGGACTTAAACCTCAGCACAGAAATAAATAGGACATGCTGGAGGGACAGATTCATATCCCAGAGGCTCCCCTCACTCTGGAACAAAATCCCAATCCATGTTAGGCAGAGCCCCTCAATGACTCTCTTCAAGAGAAATCTTGACGAGTGGATGGGAGATCGTAGGTTTCCCCCTGTGATCTCTTCTGTGTCCCTATTAGACAGAGGCACAGTAAACTAACCTTAAAAGGGCTATCTTCTGTGACCTACTATACAGAGGCACAGTCAACTAATCTAAAAGGGTGGCGAAAGCCAAACACACTCTGGCTAGGTTTATAAATGCCCTAGGGCAGATAGCCTAGTATCAACCTATGAACCTATGAACCTATGAAGTTTCAAAGAAAGACAAAAGCAAAGTCACACAAATTCTTTCTCTTCTTAAACATATTTTGTTCTAGTGAGGCTTAATTCTTCAAATAAAGTGAACTCAATTTAGCTTTGCAACCATGACACAAAACAGGTAGAAGATGGCATTTCTATGGTTATGTAACTGTTAAAGGTTATGCATATAATCAAACTGCATCACAACATGCTTACAACCTACACATACTATCAACACATTAGTTTCTTGGCTGGTGCTTAACTGGTTGTTTGCCTGTTCTAGTAGAAATGGATTTCTAAATCCTTAAGACAACGGTTACCTGTGGGGAAATGCACAGCTCCATCATTACAATAGAAATAATGAAACAATGAGCAAGTACCTTTCTGAGTGGTGATAACATCATCCTACTGAAGGCAGAATTGTCAAAGAAAATATCAGGCCCATAATTGAGTACAATGCCCCATTTGGGATGTACCTTACCTGACACCTGCAACAACTGTAGAGACCTCAAAAATACCTCACCAAGAGGATTGTGGGCCTTAAACAGATGCCCTATGCAGCTCAACTAAAGAAGCACCAGCTCTACTCAGTTGCTTACCGCCTACTCAGAGGCGACCTCTGCCTGACATTCAAGGCCATGTCTAACCTGGAACTGTTGGACATGCTCCACCTCAAGAAAACCAAATCTTTTAGATCTACACGCTCCAGGGATTTAAACCTTAGCACAACAATAAACAGGACATGCTGGAGGGATAGATTCATATCCCAAAAGCTTCCCTCGCTCTGGAATAGAATCCCAGTCCATGTTAGGCATAGCCCCTCGCTGACCCTCTTCAAGAGAAATCTTGATGAGTGGATGGGTAATCGTAAATTTACTCCTGGGATCACTTATATGGCCCTGCTGGACAGAGGCTCAGGAATCTAGTCTAAAAGGGAAGCGAAAGCCAATATTCTGGTTGGCTTATAAATGTCCTAGGGCAGATAGCCTAGTACCTACCTATGAACCTATAAGAAGTGTCAACACCTGGGTTTATGGTGCAACCTGTAAGATACTGAAGAGGAAAATAATCTAAAATAAACAGCCAGAATAACAATGAACGATGGACTGTCAAATTGCATTTTAATGACAATAAGATAGTATGGGGAGTCACCAAACCTAAGCATGCACTGCCTATTTATGGGCTGCATTACATAAGCAACTATCCATCCCTCTCTCTACCAGACACAAAACCCTCTATCATGTCAATGTTTTTTGGTTTGGTGCCTTTAAACATAAAGTATGCCTACAGCCACCAAGATGCCTATAGCCACCAAGATGGTTAATGTCAGTGCCAGGGTGCACCTATTGGATGTTTTGCTCTACATCTTAGAATAATTTATAGACCCTTAAGTAGGATTGCGTAGCAGTCTGCACTTTTATAATCTCATTTTTTGTAACAGCTATATGATAACCTTACTTTCCAATTCACATCTTCCTTGGGCCTTTTCTCACAAGACATGGATGCACTTATTTTCAGATGTTTGACTTCACATTGTTGTTTCTGACTTAAAGATATATTAAGCATTCTTTCCACCTGTTTAAATTAGTTTTATCATATTGCCGTTTTATCATTAATAGATGCTTTAATGTGCATGGCTTATTTGTTAGACTGACTATTTTGAATGTATTGTTACCTAAATGTATTAACAGTTGTACAACACGTCAAAATAATTTCATCAGTGACCTGTTTCTGGTGTGTTGTGGGATTATGCCGTATTTGCATATATCACAGAAGATGTAGTACTTATGTGTTTTTCTCAACTTAACTCATTTTTAAGAGTTTGAAAATCATCTAAAAATGAGTCATTTGCTTTGCTGAGCAAAGTAGCATATTTTATTTTGCAGATATTCTCACAAATAATAAAAATGTTCAAGCTAGAGAAAGTATCAGCAAAGTATACAAACTGGATGGAGATCTCAAGATGTTTCTACAAATCAACAAATGTGCATTATCTTCTTATCAACAGCATTTTTGCCTATGGGGTTTAAATTCATTTCACAGATATTGTCTGCCCCATTGGTAGATATTTGTACTGAATGAAAGATAGACATTAGATTGACTGTAGCATGCATTTGTAAAGTGAAGTCTTCCAAGTCCTTTTATTATATAACAGAAAAAATGTGTATTTCATTAAAATGATATGCATCTGCACGTCTTCACTAAACAAATTTATTATAGCTGGCCTGGAAACAAAGCCAGTCAATGTATGTTAAATATCGAAATGTTTTGGCTGTCTGAAGTTCATCTTTGCTGTGATGTGACATACTGAGAATGTAAAGCAAATTGACAATGTAAATATTACTTGTTGTATCATTTTCTGTTATAACTATATTATGAACTTAAATATTTTTATATTTTATTGCATAACATCTACGTGTCTAGAATCCATTTCACATTTGTTTCTTCAAGTACAAAAGAACAGTGTCCCAGTCTTAGTTTGTCTTACAGACAGCTGAATATCTATGTGTACATATTAGTTTATTACTATTTGGAAAACTGTACACATTGCACAAATTCTTGTTTTTTCACACACACCATGAAAAAGCCAGTACCTGATCCAGCTCACTCCGGATGCAGAGTCCCATTCAAAAAAAGCAGCAAAAGTCCCTATGCACTCCGATGCAGAGTCCCATCCCATTCAAATGAAAATAAGCCAGTTCTCCATCAAAGCAAATGTTCTGAGTCCCATTCAAAACAACAGCTCCTGTTTCTCTGAGCCAGAATGCCGAACACGCATGCGTGTGCTGCCTGTTTGTTCTGAGCATGCACAGACTGCAGACCTTGCAGTCAAGTCCCATTCCAGTGCATACAGTTGTAACTGCATAGACTTCTGGGGCATCTGTAGACTGCTGCCTTCTTTCCAAATCCAGACTGGTTAAACAGCAGCCCAGATTCGAGTTTCTGAGCACGCATGCATGGAATTCCAGGATTTTTTTTTATTTTGGTTTTTGTACAGCTGGAAGCTGGGGGCTGCAGTCCTGCAGTCCAATAACACGAGCCACCATTGAGCATCACACAGGATTCATTTTACTCATCATAACTACTTTTGCTCTTTTCTGTTTATGTGATTTCATAGTTAAAGTCCCTTGATTATAAGCTAGTCATGTTAGTAACTAAATATGACTTATGGGCCTCAACATATTATTTCCTTCCAATTGTGATTATGTATTCATATACTATCAATCTTTCATCACCTTTTTGTATATGCACAAACAGTGCTCTTCCTTGTATAACAAGCATTTACCAATTTCCACATTTCCATTTTTCATTACTATGGCTACACCTGTCCTCTATTCTAAATGTAATGGCTGTATCATATTATTTCATAGTGTAATACTTGCTCTCTAATTTTTCAGGCTTGTTTTATAGCCTGTAAACAAATATTGTGATGTTAATGCCATTGTAAAACAGATAATCGTCTTTTTCCATGACATCACAGCATAACATCTAAAAAAGAAATAAACCTATCTTTTATGTTGATTATTGTTTGTCTCCTTTTAGTCTTCATGTTCATTTTTTCATTAATCTTTGTGCTATTATCACAATCTTATGTTTTTCTTCACTTTTTCCTCTTCAAAATCTTTGGTGTGTGTGTGTGTGTGTGTGTGTGTGTGTGTGTGTGTGTGTGTGTGTGTGTGTGTGTGTGTGTGTGTGTGTGTGCGCGCACGTGGGTGTGCGTGCGCGTGTGTGTGTGTGTGTGTTAATTCCTCTTCATTTATGTCTTTCTTCCTCTTTTGTAGCTTTCAGTTTTTTAGGTTTATATTTCTTCTTGACTTCCTATGCAATGACTGTGCTGCTGCTAACATACCCATTTGCATTTCAAACATAAGACTTTTCTTTATTTTCACAGTCTGGCCAGCAGTGATTTTGAATCATAACTATATTTTACAGAGCATTTTCTTGCTATGCCACCAGTCTTCATACTTTCCTCACCTCCTGTTTTCTCATAATGCACTCTGAACTCCTTGGCTACGGAAAAAAAAGGACTTCGATTTTCATGCATACCTTACCACTTGTTTATTTTGCCCAAACCAAACAATGTTAAGATTATGCATCATTTCCTGATTTTCAGGTTTTAGCATCAGTACTAAACTGCCTTACCTATTGTCCACAGTCCATGCTTTCCCGCTCTCTTTTCCAAGTTCAGTTTGTGTATTACAATGATTGTGCAACAGTTTTTTGTACTCTGATGTTTCATCTGCATTCTTTATCTATATTTGGGATTTTCTTTTTTCTGTTCATTAATAACTCAAACTACAGACTGACTCTACAGCTGACAGTTCTTTTTCTTTCCCCAAACAGTGAATACATTTTGCACCCGTTATCTGTTTTCATGCTAGGTTATACACAGTCTCTGACATTGCATATTATATCTCTCAGCTCTGCAGGTCAGAACAATAATGACTGTAATATGTGTACAATGTGCCTCTATTGATCCCTGATTTCATCACTTCTGCATATTTCTGCATCATGGTCTCAGTGGTGCAACAGATAGCACACCTGCCTGCAGTGTTTGGAAGACCAGAAAGCTGTGGGTTCTATTCCCACTCTAGGTGATCGCAGTGCTAAAAATGTAGTGTGGCATTTGGGGGGGGGGGGTGCATCACTCCTGAGTGTGCTATTCTTTGGATGAGATGTTAAACTGAGGTTTGCTTGAGTTAGTGGTAGATGTAAAAAGTCCTATGGCATCTACTCAAAAGAGTGGGGAAGTTCCCAGATAACTTGTCTAAATTTCTAATAGATGTACAAATACCATCTTAGGTCTCCCCTGAAAAGAGTTCACTAGCCTATGGAGGCTAACCTACTCAACAAAGGCTAAATAAAAGATAAAAGTATGTGGTTCTCAGCTGATTCATGTTCACCCTTGGACTGGGATCTGTATACTGACTCTTCTCTGACATCATTATTATAATGTAAGGATGTCGCTATCATCAATAGCAGCACTTTAAGTGCTTCCTTTTGGGACTCGCAGACTTCACTCCAGTTGAGCAGCCGTCTGTAAGACAGTGGATTATAACTAGAGAATAGAATGGCAAACATTAACTTCTTCTCTTCTCTTTGTAATTCTTGTGAAATTCTTGTTTTTGCATCGCAATCAGGTCACAATCAAATAAAAAAGCAAAATTCTAAATACTTTTTGATTATTGGATCATATGCCATATTTGTACTGCATAGTTCCCCATCTCTTCCTCTTGTAACTTGAAAAGAGTAGGGAAATGTCCCCCAGTGTCCTACTCAAATTTCCTCCATCTGTATAAATACTACCTTAGGTCCTTCTAAACAGAAGTATACATGTATATAGACAGATAGACACACACACACACACACACACACACACACACACACACACACACACACACACACACACACACACTGACACATGCGCGTGCACACGCAGTGTGTGTAGACATTATATTTAACCATACTTTTATGAGCCTGATTTCTAATCCCATCACAGAATTTATGCCAATTACAGTGCACTATTGACCACCCTGGCATTGTCTCCAGTACCATTATTGAATCTTTTTGATATGTTTTAGTTCTTTGGCTGCCCTGCAAATAATAGAAGTCTACAGAAATGTTTATTTATTTATTTTATTTTTACATTTGTTGACCGGGATAGTCCGATTGGATACTTGTTCATATTCAGCGGAGACCTGGGGAGAAAATCTCCATACATACATACAGAAAAATTGTTACATTAATCAAGTTAAAGCACTGTTAAATATACAATAGATAGGATAAAGTCATTCATTCTGTCATATATAAATCTGATTTGTTATAGAGTAACAATTAAGAAGCAATGTTGTGTGGCCAAAAGACCTCTTTTGCACATGTTTATATTGCCAGCGTTAGTCAGGATTAGAGCAAGGACATAGCCATCGCCTTTCAAAGTACTGTTTTAGATTTTTTTTTTAATTGGGTTAGAACGGGCTCTGAAGTAAGCTCAGCAGGAAGTGAGTTCCATATTTTACCAACAGAGATGGCATATAGAGAGTCTCCAGATGAGTTGTTGCTTTTGAGGGTTTGGACTAGTAATTTGTTGGATGAACGAAGTGTCTTGAGACTGCTGTAAGGGGTGATAATTTTTTTAAGTACAGGTGTGTTTTCAGGTTGGTAGAGAATTTTATGTGCTACTATTAGCTGATTGTACTGAAGTTGGATAGGCAATTCTAGCTACCCTAGATTCTTTAGGTTCAGATAGTGGTGTGTTCTGTATGCTGCTCCAGTGGCAAATCTAGCAATATGATTAAAGTAGCTAGACTGCTAGAGAGTTTATTAAGATCAGACTTACTCAAGTTTGTAAAGACAGGATGCATAAAGGAGGGGAAAGTAGATGTGTACGGCCAATTACCGTCCTAGCTAGTGGAGTGAGGAAAGGTTTGATCTTGTATAATGAGCCAAGTTTTTATTAACTTTTTTAATAGTTTGATTAATATGCATATCAAACTTAAGGTTATTATCAACTGTTACACTTAAGAGGTACAGGGATCTGGGACAATGACAGTGCCATGTATATATAAACATATATAAATGACATGACAGTGCCATGTATATATAAACATATATAAATATGTTAACATTTACAAAAAATATGTTAAAACAGCATTTTATAGATACATATTTTAGTTCACAGAAAGTAATGATTGCTGAGACTGCTGTATTATCTCTGCTTCTGATATTATGTTTGGCTAGATATTAAAGAACAAAACGGTGTAGGCTATGATGCTTTTACTTTTACAGAATGTGAATATTATCAATAGTCACTGCACCACAGTACTACCTTAATGGCTGTGTACAGCCGCTGTTGTCAGCCAGGCCCAATAAGGATTTAATACTGGTATTAGTGATCTAACAGTGCATAGTGCTGTTTACTTATTTTTACATGTAAGTGCTTGAAATGAGCTTTTTTATCACTCAGCCAATAACACTGGCTTTTTTCTTTTGTTTTATATTTTTTACTTCACATCTCTCCATGCAAATGACCTTCAGTCATACATTCCCTTTCTACTTGTAACCTGCTTTATGGGTCATTTTTTCCCCTCAGAATGGTAAGAATGCGGGACTGTGGAGTTTAATTTAAGCCTATACATTTTCTGTTAACTTTTCCCAAAAGTTCAGATACTTTTCAGACTTTAGCACAAACCTGAGCACAGGTACCCTGACTTATGTAAAGTCCTGCTTACATAGCCAGCCTTTACTTAGGTAAAAGGAAGCCATGCCTGTCAGGATTCAAACGTCAGCTTTGAGTGATTCCAACAGCAGCACTTATCCAAGGAAAGACAGAATTTACAGTCTAGTGCTCCACTTCTGTCTTCCTGGTAATTTATTTGGTAATCAGGCTGCTAATCAAACCCGTATTACCTGTTGCATGCAGACATGCCCCACCCCCACCCCCACCCCCTACCTGCGGGCTGGTAACCCATGGCTTCTAATGTTTAGTATGCATTTTATAGTCTGTTGTTCTCCTGAGAAACATTATACCAGCTACCAATACACCACTCAAAATATTTAAATAGAATTCAGACTCACTCTTTTAGTCGTGAATATTATTCATATTCCTAGTACTCTAGGAGAATATTGCAAAATTACCTACCAACTCAAGAATTTCATATTTCAGACTTCAGCTGATAATTCCTTCATGAAGAAAGGCAATTAAGGAGAATATGATGCATGTTCATCTGTACAGCATTACATTACATTTGCTTGACAGCAAAGGCATACGACATACCCATCTGGACTGCTCTTGAAGAGCATTTAACATTTTACCATCCCTCCGTCCCATCCTTATCCTCTCCCTAAGTCCTTCTTTATCGGACTCATGACATGATCAATACCACCATGGAATCTCCTTGTACCACTCATTTCAGTGGACTATTCCATGGGTCTACAACCATCTCCATGAAGAAGTAACTTCACAGACCCAGAAAGCAGCTGGCACCTACAGTCTGCCGCCTGTTATCCCTCCTCCACTTCTGTCATTCCTGCTCAGGATGACCTTAAATGTTTCTTGAAATGATTCTGTGTATCTTAATCTTAGGTTCATAAGACGATACTAGGCTATTGGCCTGGAGGCCCTTATAAGCCTACCCAAGAATTTCACCCATGTTCCCACAAAGTCAGGACCTGTTTTCCCTGTCCAGCAGGGACAAAGGTCGGATCCCAGGGGTATATTTTCTGTTTCCCATCCAGTTGTCCAGGTTCTTCTTAAAGAGGGCTCGTGAGGTATTCTGCTTGACATGGAGAGGAAGTCTATTCCACAGATGGGGGAGTGGTTGGGACACAAATCTATCCTGCCAACAAGTTCTATTAATGTCACAGACCAGGTTGAGATCTTGTTTGGGGGTTGTGTGAGAGGAGTTTGACTTACGGATATGCAGCAACTCCATCAAGGCTGAGTCTGAGACAGTCTTGTATGCCAGACACAGGTCACCTCTGAGCAGTCTGTATGAGACTGAGTAGAGGGACAGGGCTTTTAGCCTATCTGTATAGGACATGTGTTTGAGACCCTGGATTTTCCTTGTCAGGAACCTTTGTGATCTCCAACTGCTGCATGTGTTTGGCAAGATACATGCTGAAGGGGGGCATTGTACTTGATAATGGGCCTGATAAGGGAGGAGTACAGGGATGTTATGACCTCCTTGTTCCTGGATGAAATACCCTTATTTATGAGATGGGCCATGTAGAAAGCCTTCCGTACAATAGAGGCAACATGGTGGTCAAAAGTCAAGTTGCTATCAACCTGGGTGCCCAAGTCCATCACTTCTGATTGTATGCTTAGTGCATCGTTATTAATGTGATAATGGGACACCATTTTTTCCCAAAGGGGATAATGATGTATTTCTTGGCGTTCAGTTTGAGGCCATGCTTATGACACCAATCATTAGTTTGGTTAAGGCCCTCTTGGAGGATGTTCACATCACTAGAGGAATTTATGACAGTGCCCAGCTTGCAGTCATCTCCAAACTTGGTCAGTCACAGACCACTGGTTTTAGCTTGCACCACAGAAAAGTATATCCCAAACAGTAGAGGCCCTAAGACTGATCCTTGGGGTACGTCACTTGTTACGGGTCTACTACTAGAGGGGGCTTCCCCTATTTTGAATGAGTGGGTTCTATCATTGAGCCAGTTAGCTACCCATCTGGTAACATATGGGTTGGTGCCTAGCTGGGAGAGTTTATCTTTTACGCCTGAGTGGGGAATAGTGTCAAAGGCTTTGGCTAGGTCAAGGTAGGTGATGTCTTACCCTCATCCATGGCTTTGTTGACTGTTTTGAAGAAGGCAACCAAGTTTAACAGACATGATTTTTTTTGGACACTATCTATATCATGTATGATGACAGTGACTATTATCGTCTATAATGTTTTAAATGTATAGAATTGTCCAGATGTGTAGTAATATATTACAACATCTTGTAGCAGTTTGTTCTTTCAACTTATTTTCAACTTATTTTTGTATAGTATTTCTAATGTAATCTTTATTGTATTTGATTATACTGTATTTGTATTGTACAGTATGTATGTGGAGCTTTTCTCCCCAGGCCTCTGCTGAAAATGGGTTCTGTAGACCCAGTCAGACCACCCCGTTAAACAAATGTCAAATAAATAATAAATACATAAATGATCTCCCTTTGACAAAGTCAAACTGTGTGGGATCAAGTGTCTGGAGGTTGCCAATGTCCTTTTTTAAGGTCCATGATAATGTGTTCCATGGCCTTGCAGATCAGGCTAGTTAGGCTGGTTGGCCTATAATTGCATGGGTCAGTGGGCACCCCACCTTTGTGCAGAGGGATGACAGTGGCTGTCCTCCATTCTGCTGGGATGCACGGGCTTTGGTTGAATAGGGTGGCTAATGGTGCTGAGAGTTCTTGCCTGAGTTCAGGTAGGACACAGCCAGGAATGTTGTCGGGTCCCATGGAGGCTGTATTTTTTACTTTTGAGAGGGCATTAATAACCTGCTCCCTGGTGATGAGGGGACAGAGGCAGGGGCAGGTGCTGGGGATGCCCTGGTTTACTGATGGGGGTCAGGGGGTGAAGTTTTCACTGAACTTGTCTGCCACCAGGTTGGCTATATCTGTGGTGTTTGTTTATATGGTATTCTTAACCACCAGTTCAGAGCAGATTTGGGAGTTACCTTTGAGATTGTGAACATGTGCGAAGAAGGTCTCGTGATTGTCCTTAGAGGATGTGGCCAATTTGGACTCAAAGTTAACCTTGGAGGATTTCACCAGTGACCTTATTTGCTTGTTCAGACAAAGGAGAGATTGCTTCCAACTTGGAACCTGCTCCTTCTTGGTCCTGGACAGCAATTTTTTTCCTTTTATTAAATAGTCTGTTTATTGCTGCTGTCCACCAGACAGGCTTACTCTTCCTTGAGGAAGATGATTTGATCCGGTCAATATTCTGCATGCTTCTTCTGGACTCTACTGAGGACAGCTGTAGTTCCGCTAGTCTATGCTCACATTCTTTGTTCACATTCCGCACAACCTTCTGGTGGTGCTCATCTGGAACTCCATCAGAAGTTTGACATCCCTGTCCTTGTGTGGCTTTGCAGTTGTACATAGTACTGAAGGTGCAGCTGGACTTGGGCCCAGAAGAAACATTAACTCTTGGTTTCTGAAGTCTATCTACCCCAGGATTCTCCCAATCATTCTGTTTTCTGCTGTCATTGTGCTCTTAGTCTGCTCCTGTGGTCCACTTCAGGTATTATCCACACCCACGGATCCTTTTTATGCTTTATTGACATCAGGTCAACACCACCTTGTTCACTTGGCCTGAGATATAATGAATAAAACAATGCAGTGATCTTATATGACCGGTGAGTATATGATGGTGGGTAAGGACTAGACAGAGACTATGTTGAGGAGGGTAAGACTGAGTATGTTAGTGCCTATAACATAGAAAAATACTTCTTGAGCAAGGCAATTTGCATTAATAAAGTTGAGTAAGCATTGAGTATACTTATTTGTAGGGGTGTCGGTGTGCCAATTTATGGGGAAGTAGTTAAAATCTCCTAGAAAGATGGCATTTGGGTTAATGGAGAGGGTCTCTAACTTATTAAGATATGTTTCATGATAGTCAGCTCTGTGGCATCAAGGGATAAAGCCCTGACTACTGCATAAGTGACCCAAGCATGAATAGTGGCTCAGGTACATGTAGGAACTGGATGAGGAGGATGGGAATGAGTGGTTATTGCTGGCTTGCCAGTACTGGGGAGGGGGGCAGCTCTGGATTACCATAAGGCTGACAGCTATTGTGAGCACGGTAGGTAATATCCATTGGAGCTAGAGCCAGCAATGCCCACATTGTCATGGGGCTTAGCAGTAGAAAAGCTGTGCAGAATTCAGTGTGTGGGGGTATGTATCCCCTAGGGCCATAGCAGTAGTAGCTCAGAAGTGCTACTGAGAAGGCAATGAAGAGGGTGTTTCCATGGAAGGAGGAGAGGGTTTCCCCCAGGGCCAGCAGGTTGGTCTGCTTCCTACTACGCATGCAGCACTCACCTGGGAAGAAAAAGGCTGATTAGTATTCCTGTGTGCGAACAAATGGACTGTAGGGCCCTCACCCAGCTCAGAGTGCCCAGCTCCTGTATCCCCAGAATGAATTTGCTGATTGAGTGCTTGTAGTGGAGCCACTGGGCAAGGTCAGGGGTGGGGTGCAGAAAACCAAAAGCTGTGTTTTGTGATTTGCATATGTGATAGATGAGGTCTTGCATTTGGCTAGGATGTGATATGATGTTTTGTTTGCAGATATTAAGATATGAAGGAGATGAAAGTTATGGCCATTGCTGATTACAATAAAAGTGATGCTGTTGTAGATTAACATAGACATATCTCTACCAGCATTACTGCTATCTACACTTGTGGACATAAACAAGTGGTGGGCAGAAAAGCCAGTTAAAAACGGAATACTGTGACTGCTTTTTCTTTTCAGCTTTGCTTTTCATCATTTTCTTATTAGGGGTCTGCATGGATGTTTGCCAGCTATGCATTTGTGTTTACTACGCTGATAGCCTGAATAGACTGATGTTGCTTAGAAAAGGCACTATGAGGATAGGGAATGCTTTAGCCAGTGTGCAGAAGCCCTGGGAAGACAGATGCACTCCATTCCTGGCAAAACATGTGAGACTGACTACCTTCTCCATCCAAGCTGACTCACATTAGTCCCCCTTAGAATGATGCCAACAATTAAGCCAAATTATTAAAGTAAGTCATTGTTTGCTTATTGTGGCATCATTCTTACTGAAGGTAGGATAATGCTGAAGAATATTTTCATACCAGCCTTAGATACATACTCAGATAGTTAAGAGCTTCATCATATTCCTCATCATATAGTTTAAGAGGGTGCATAGCAAGTGACTGACAATCATATGGATAAAAACTATTTTCATATTCTTACTTAGGTTAAAGGGATTTAAAGATCCCGATTATTATGACAGACAGGCGACTGACTGTTACCCTAGCGTTTCTAAGTCTTGTCAGTTTTGCATTGGCATGCTGAACTATGGCGTCACCTACTTCAAGTACATTATTGTGGCAGTGCTTGGTTAAACCACTCGATTGACTCTTGCCTGTGATGTAAGTGGTGGTGTCAGAAGCAATATGTGCTGTGTCAAACTACAGTCTCCTTGTTTGCAAAAAACACTTAATGCTGAAAGACTCATTCAATCCCAGGAGACAGTCAGCCTTGAGTCTAATTTACCATAATGACTCATGGGACTCAAGAAGAGTTTTTAAGTGTCTGGTGACCACGTCAGCTCGAATAGAGTCTATCACTGAAAAGGTAAACTTTTTAAAATCAATACGTGATGTTGAGTGCTTTGCTAAAGCATTATTAGGGTCTTTTTTGGATAGCTCAGGAATGTTCATATACTCTTCAGTTCAGTGATCTAATGGTTTTCCCTATAAAAAACAATCGCAAGAATCACATAGAACTGTGTAAACCACATACTTAGATGTGCAATCAAATCTTGCCTTAGCAAGTACAATCTGGTTACAGTGTTTAAAGGTCACTGATGAAGAGCTGCTGAGAAATCTACATTGTTTCATTTACCACAACTAAAGGTGCCAAATGTAAAATTAGTCATGTAATTAGGGATCACATGCATACTATGTTCTAAAAGTGTTTTAAGGTTGTTTGTCTTTTTAAATGTAAAAATAGGCTTGTCACCAGAACCTTAACCAAGTCCTAGTTATCCAAAATAATTCTCCAGTTGTCAGAGATTGCATTTTTAATCTCCCACATGTCATTGGAAATGGGTAAAGAGAAAGCCAATTTGGAAAATCTAGTGTTGTTGAACACAAAAGGCTGAGTGCCCTGACACTCAGATACTAAAATATGTTGTCCGGTTAAAATAGGACGTGCTTTTTTTTTCTCTCAGTGAAAGTACTCTGTTTTCCAAAGTTGTAAACCAAGGTCATGTAAAAACATTGTAATATAGGGAAGACCAACAAATGAATGAATGAATTTAAAAATGCCTGACTGTATATAGCCTGAACCTAATACACTGGAAAACAAAGTACCTAAAACACAAATACCAGAATGTAAATAATATGGAAAGGGTAATGCTAGAAGTACGTCACCCTAACACCCATAGAAATAAAGAAACACAAAACAGAAATGGAGGACACCCTCCAAAAATAATCACACATATAGTACTTAAAAAGGACACCTGTAAACAAAAAGAAACAGATATAAATGTAAAATACCTCCCAACAACAACTGCTCATATAGTACTTTGAAATAAAAATGCCAAACAGCTATAGAATACAATAAATATCCAATAAATATACAGGCAAAAAAAAAAAAACACAAAAGAGCAAGGATGCATACAAGACATGTTTACTTATTGCAAATCAAGGTGCAGGTTATGGATGTTCCCTCCCAAACAAAAACACATCATATGTGATTGAGGCAAGCCATACTGCAAGTGTGAAAGGCTAAATATAAACAAAACATATGCAATGAGTACAGGGCTAGTACACTGCAGAAATATAGATGCTAACACAAATGTTGTCAAAGCCAGCAGACACGGGACATCCTGACCACTGTGCCACACAGCTCTACAGCATCTCAGCCAGAACTGACATCTGCTGTCAGTGTCCTAATCACAGACCTTTAAGATTCCATATGGTACATAGTCCATATACTCTGTGCAGTCCACAATCCCTGAAAAGGGGTATACTAATAGTCTACGGCCAGTCAATAACAAAACTTCAGTTGATAAACTCCAGATGGTACTCATAGAGGTATGGAGAGAAAGACATATCCAAGAGGGTGATTAAAAAACAAATATGTAGAATAGTAGAAAGTAATATGAGAGATGAGTGGTTAAAATTCATATCAGGATGCAGAACAACCAACCCAATGTTTGCAGTGAAACAGATATTTATTTTATTCATTTATTCGTTGTTGACGGGGTTAGTCCCTCTAGGCTAGTGCCCACTTTTCAGGGGACATCCAAGATAGTATTTATACTACTAGGAGAAATCTGGACAAAGCACTTGGGAACTACCCCTATTCATCAATGTTGCAAGTGGGACCCATTTTGGAGGAGCACTTCCAGTTTCCATTCCAGGTGCAGAGCTGGCCTGGAGAAACAGGGAAGCAGATGGAGAGAGAAGGAGATGATGGAGTGGTGAAAGAAATGGGGAAGAAATGAAATATCAAGACAAGAGAATGTGTGCAGGATTCTGAGCAAATGTTTCAAAAAAATCTGTTTGATTGAGATGAGTCAGTAAATGGTGAATGTAAAATTGCAACCCTCCAGTTAGGAGGGCTGCAGGATGATTTACTTAAAGAAATGGCAGTGCAGAGTTAGCCAGAAAATCCTTCCTGGGGGGACATTATGGAGAAAATATAAAAGGAGGATACAGAGACAGTCCTGAAGAATAGTGGTGAGATGGAAAAAAAACATATGCAGTGAATATAAAAGAAGGCAAAAGTGGAGTAGCAAAAAAGAAGGCAGAAGAAAATGAAAAACGGAAGTATGTGGTAAGGATTCAAAGTAAAGAAGACAAAGAAATGGACAGGTATGATGCGTGGGACAACAATAGCTTCTTTGGGTGTAAAAGCACATGAGGTAAGAACATTAATTTTTATTAACAAAAAGACATTTTGTGACGTTATATTTGAGAATATTTTTTCAAAGGAAAATTTTCTTGGAGAATATGAAAAAAGATAATCCATGCAATATTTAAGTAATAAAAACATTTAACAGGTAAACAATAAAGAAAATACATGTACAATTTTGAGCCGAGGTAGAAGCAGAGACTTTGAAAGGACATTTGAAATGTTTATGTAAAGACATACTGGACATTGCAAAAGTTTATGACAAAAGGGGTTTATGGACTGGTGGATGGGACTGTAATATTGTGTTAAAAATAAAAAATGAAAAAATATACATATACCAAGCATGATAAATGTGGAGGGGAATAGCGGTATTGTGAAATACTGGGGACTACCCAAAACATGTTTTTTTTTTTTTTTTTGCAGAAAAAAGTACATTTGATAAGTAACTGTGATAAAAGAAAATGTTATATTTGTGAGGAAATAAGACATTATGCAAAAAATGTGACTTGAAATGTTATAAATGCAACAAAATTGGACATTTATGTATAGATTGCTAAAATGAAAATAAGAGTAAGGAAAAAGAAAAAGAAAGAGGAGAAAATGAACAAAGAGAAGAAATTTTAGAACTAGTACAAATAGAAGAAAAATTAGATGAGAAAAAATAATAAAGAGGACATAGAAGATGGTTCTGAAATAAGTGACAAAGAAGATATAAATTGGGAGGTAGTGAAAAAAAAGAATTCTATTGGTAAAATTGTAGAAGAAAAAGAAAATTTAAAAGGATAAGTACAAAAAAAAAAGAAAGGAAATGGATGAAAAAGAATATTTTCAGTTAATGATTGGGGCTTGATATAATGGTTAAGGTGTTAAGGTGTTTGGCTCACAGACACAAGATACAGTGTTTGATTGTCACCTTTGCGAGGGAAATTGGATAGGCTTAAAATGGCCTATTAAGAAAGCTAGCCCAGAAGTTAGCTATAAACTTATGAAACCATAAATCTAAGGCTAAAGGAACATGAAAAGTTTAGAGTCCTTTCTGTAAATGTGAATACTATTTAGAATATACTAAGAACAATAGGGGTTTTGGAGTGGTATAATACATGTGATGTAGATGTAATTATCTTAGAAGATGCAAGATGTTTAACATATGAAGAAAGATTACAAACAGAGAAACTATGGGGAGGAAAGTTAATCTGGAATTTTGGAAATGAGAGATGTTCTGGAATAGCTTTATTCCATAGAAATACAGTAAATATATTAAATGTAACTTTAGCAAAAATGGGAAGGTTAACCATTGTAGATTTAAAATGGAAAGAAATATATAGAATTATAACATTATATGTTTTTAATTGTAAAGAAAGGTACAGCTTACTTCATCAGATTTTAAGCTATGTAGTTATAAATATGAATATTACAATAACAGGAGACTTTAATTGTGATTTAAGTGGCAAGCATGAAAAGAAAGGAAATGATATAAGAAAAATGTTAGAAGTTATAAGCTGGAGTAAGTTAAACCTGTTGGACAAAAATTCATGAACTTACAAAAGGGGTATGTACATAACTGAAATAGATTATTTTATAGTATTAGAAGGTTTAGTTATAAGAGAAGAGGGTAGTTGAAATGGGATTTTCTGATCATCTTTTAATATGGCTAGAGATAATGGAAAGTAAGGAATATATAAAATAGGCAAAATAATAAAAAAGATAGATGAGAACATATGGAATGAAGAAGGAAAGAGATTATTAATACATTTAAGGAAAGATCATATTACTATGACAGCATTTTATAAAAATCTGTCTGAATGGTGGATGATATTTAAAGAAAAATATATATTTTTACAGTGACAATATAATGTGAAAAAATAGAGAAAGAAAAATATAAAAGAACATATAACAATGCTTTGGAAGGTTTAGAACATAATGACAGAAAGTACTTTGACAAAGAAAAAGAATTATGTGAAAGAAATCAAGATAAAATACAAGAACTGTTATATAGGAAAGATATTTTTTACAAAGAAAAAGAGAAGTATCGAGTTACTTAAGCAGATTAGTAAAGGAAGATGGCAGTGTAATGAGGCAAATAAAAGACGTAAAAGGATAGATAGAAAGAACTCAGGAAAAGATAATGAATAGTATAGTACAATATGTACAAGAAATGTTTAAAGCAAAAAGAAGGTAGTTAATAAAACATGGAAAGTAAAAAAGTTAACAGAAAAAGGAATAATGAGTTGGAAAATGAGATTTCTTTAAATGAGTTAGATAAACTATTAAGACAAGTAAATATAGATTCAGCTGTAGGACCTGATGGAATAGAGTATGACATGTATAAAAATTTAAGGGATTGGGAAAAAATAGTTTTCTAAGATTTTGAATGAATGGTTAAATGAAGGTTTTATGTATAACAAATTATGTAGTGGAATACTTAAATTCATATGGAAGAAGGAAGGTAGACAATAATAAAAAAAAAACTGGAGACCAAGAGTATTGAATAATAATTATAAGATTTTTTGAAAATAATACAAAAGAGATTTGAAAGTAAAATGGAAAATATTATAGAAGATAGTATATATAATATAAAAGGAAAGGGCTGTCAAGAATTATTAATGATAGTTAGAGAAGTTGTGGATGATATTATGAAATAAAAGAAAAGAAGAAGCAAAAATCATGATAGATGATCTTAATAAGGCATTTTACACAGCTGGACATGAAATCTTATGGGTAATAATTAAAGATTATAAGTAAGAAAGTTAGGAAATTATGTATGTCAGCATATAGTAATAATAAAGTAAAAATACTTGTAAATGGCTGGCTAACCCAAAAGGTATATATGAAAAGTGGTGTAAGACTGGGATGTCCAATGAGCTGTATACTCTATGCATTAGTTATGAATCTGATAGTATGTGAAATAAATTACAAAATGAAGGAGGCGAGGTATGTAACACCAGAAGGGTTAAGAATTCCAGTTCTATTAACATATGCAGATGACATTATAATGACATAGAAATTTCATTCATTCTACAATATATACCCCCTATCTTTACTTCTTCTTCTTTCAGCTTTTCCTGGTTAGGGGTCACCACAGCGGATCATCTGCCCACTCATGATTGGCAGTGGAGCTTTAGGGTGTCGAGTTGCCAGCCCGACACCCAACCTTCCACAGAAGACACACACGCACACACTCACACACTCACACCTAGGGTCAATTTAGAGTGTCCAATCCACCTGCAGCATGTCTTTGGGATGTGGGAGGAAACCGGAACACCTTGAGGAAACTCACATGACCACAGAGAGAACATGCAGACTCCGCACAGAAGGCACCTAAATTGGGGTGGCACAGTAGCACACTAGATAGCATTGTTGCCTCACAGCAAGAGGTTCCCTGGTTTGATTCTTAGCTGGGGTACCTTCTGTGTGGAGTCTACATATCCTCTTTGTGTTCATGTGGATTTCCTTCAGGTGCTCCAGTGTCCTCCCACATTCTAAAAACATGCAGTAGGTGGATTGAGCACTCTAAATTGGCTATAAGTGTAAGTGCGTGTGCATGCAACTGTGTGGCGTAGATGAACTACCGTGGCAGGGAAAGCCACCCAGTGGGGGAAACCTTGGCTTAGATGATTGCCACTGTTGATGTGAAACCTCAACACCATGTGCAAAAATGGGGAAAAAGGGGTTGTGGATGGATGGATTATACTAATTGCAAATGACAAAATTTGGATAAAAGAAGTAATAATTTGCATAAATTGGTGTCTAGAGATGATAGGGATGGCTTTAAATAAAGACAAAAGTAAAGATTTAGGTGATGTAGTAAAGAATAGGGGGTATGCATTTTACAATTAATGGAATTTCTGTGTTAGATATAACATTTGGGAATAAAGAAGTAATTAGAATTCAATGGGAAAATAATAGAAGAAATAAAACAAACCTGTCTTTTCAGGAGAACATATAAATTATCATTCAGAAAAAAATGGCTTATTTGATAAATTCAGTATGGATGGGAAAAACAGCATACTTAGCAAGTGCATTTATGTTGCCAACAGTATTTGAAAAGAAATTATTACAAATATTTTTTCATTTATATGGAGTTCCAGATTAAACCCAGTAAATAGAGAAGTTTTGTATATAAATAAAGAAGAAGGAGGTTTAGGGTTAATTAACCTAGTTGTCTGTGTTGTTTCATTAACATGTTTATGTGGATAAATGAAAAACACGAGAGATTAGTAGTAAAACTGTATAAACATAAGTATGATACATTTTGGGGGTATGGTAAAAAAGAGTAAAAGAGAAAAAAAGAGTGTATTGATGAAGAAATAAAATGTTACCGAGGAAAAATATTTTTGTGGAAAATAAAAATTGATGATATAGAAGAAGATAGAAAAGTATGGTATAAAAATGTAATGATAAAACATTACTATGTAAAACCATGGGAAAATCTAACAGATGAAAAATTAAAGCTATAAAAATAAAAATCAAATGGTGTAATCAGAAAGAAGAATGTCAATATTTTTTGTGGAGATTGGTAAAGGATAAATTGTCAGTAAAATAAAATATGCCATATAAAAACAAAAGTGATAGGGTATGTTTACATTGGCAAGAAAAAGAAACTATGGAATATGTGTTTCTGAAATGTAAAAGACTTTAAAAGTTATCAGGATAACTATGTAAAGATTTTTTCGAAGATATAAAAGAAGTGGATAAAATAAACATGGATATGATTATTTATTTATTGACATTTGATTACCAGGAAAGTCTGACTAGATAGAATCCCATTTTCAGCAGAGGCCTTGGAAGAAAAGCTCCAAATTATTACATAACATTTTGGGAACAATAATTTTACAGTCTTCAAAAATAAAACAAAAACATCTGCAGTTTAAATAATTATAACAAATTAGTGACAATATAAAAGCACTGGTTAAGAATCAATGCAAGTTATATGACAATCATTTAATACTTATAGAAATTTTAGACAGTTTGTAGAAAAATGAAAGGTAAGTTTGTCTAATACAAACAGAAATTGCATATAAAGTGAGAGGAAAACAGGCTTATGTTATATTTATAGAGAAAGTCAGGGAAGAGAATCTGATAAAGGTAAGGAAGTAAGTGAAGAAGGGAGAGTAAGGAGGTATAATGAATGAAAAGGTACTTGTTCACATTTAGGGGTATAGTTTAGCCTGGTTCTGAGAAATAACAGAGCCAGATTTTAGCTAGGAAAATATTAAATATGGATATTATAAGAATAGAAGTTAAGAATAAAATAATAGGTAAAAAGTTAGTTTATGTTATATGGGTTATATGGAATGAAAGAATAAATTAAATTATGTTTAATGGTAAATGGGTTTTAGCAACAGTATTAAGGAAAATCAGATGGTGGTTATGGATTAAGGAGTGGTGGTCTAATAGAGATGAAAATGTAGTATGATTGTAAAGGAAATTATGGATTTGTATATCTTTATACTTTTACATTAGTAAATTTATTTAACATTTATTTTATTTAACATTTGTTTACCAGGAAAGTCTAACTGGGACAGAGCACATTTTCAGTGGAGACCCAGGGAGAAATGCTCCATATACATGTCTTTGAAATGTGGGAGGAAACTGGAGCACCAGGAGGAAACCCACGCAAACACAGGGAAGATATGCAGACTCCACAAGAAGGCACCCCAGATGAGACTCAAACTGGAGAACCTCTTGCTATGAGGTGACAATGCTAACTGCTGCACCGCTGCACCACTGCACCTCCCATATTTTGTAAATAACAGTTATTGTTTTAATATAAATAAAGGAACCCTACTCTTTTCAATAGGTGTTGTGGGATCTTTTACCTCCACCTGCGCTACCACTAATTCAAACAGATGGGACCTTGGTTTACTGTCTCATCCAAAGGAGAAGCTGAGAAGAAGGTAGAGATAAGGAAAGAGTCTAGCTAGGCATTCCTACACTTGGAGAACGCTTATGATAAGGTCACAAGAAAGCTGATTTGGTCAGTCCTGGGATGGTCCAAAGCCCTGAAAACATTGGTAGAATTAGTGCACACTGTATACAAGTATCCAATGACAAATGTATGAACAGTGCTCAAGCTAACAGAGCACTTTGTAGTGGAACTGGGTGTGCATTAGGATTCATCTTTGAGCCCACTGCTGTTCATACCAAAGATGGACTAAATTAGCAAACAGGCCAGATGGGGAAGATCAACAAAGCTGCTGTATAAAGACAATATGGCATTACAAGCAGACTCTGAACAAGAACATCAGCACATGAAAGGGGAATGTAATGCAAAGCTGAAGGCACACAGGATGAAAGTGAGAACAGATAAGACAGTTGTGATGGCTGCACATGAGAGAAATCAGAAGAAACTAAAATTGACATAGAAGGGAAAATGGAACAGGTTAACAGCTTCAAGTATCTGTGAGAGGTGGTTGAAGAGAAGGGAAGTCTGAATGTGGAGGTTAAGTCTGTAATCAGAGGGACTGCAACCAACTAGCACAGGGTGTCAGGGGTAGGGTGTGACAGAAGAATGCCAAAGAAACTGAAAAGTAAGGTGTACAAGACAATGGTGTAACCAGTGCTACAGTATGGTACCAAAACCTGGGCAGTAAAGGCAAAGCAGTTGAGAAAGCTAGAGGTAATAGAGATGAAGAGCCTGACTTAGACTGTAGGATGTACACTGTGGGACAGATGAAGGAATTACATCAGAACAGATGCCCAAGTAGCTCCAGTTGCAGAGAATATCAAGATAAACATATTATGGTGGTTCAGTCATGTGTGCAATAAATCAAAAGATGATTTGGTAGAGAAGATTTGGGAGAGACTGGAAGAAGGCAAGGTGAGACAGGGATGTCTTACCAAGAGATGAATGGATTGCATGAGAAAAGACCTGTAACAGTTAGACATGATTGTTGAAGAAGGTAGTAGAATGGTTATGAATTGAGTAAGGTGGTGACATTTCATGCAACATCCTGATCCCATGGAAACATGGGAAAAAGTGATTTGATGATGGTGATGAAAGTGCAGTGACTTTATTTTTATATTGTGCATGTAATCACCTGGTAGTAGATTAACCTACACTTAGTAGAGCATATAATGAATATTACTTTAGCATGGAGGAAACCAGAGACAAGAAACATCCCTGTATAACTTAATTCCTGAGTTTGTGGAAGGGACTATGTTCTAGCAATGTCTGTTATATAGAGATGTCTTGCTAATTTTAATGACACTTCTTTCTCCTTTTGTGTGCAGCCATTGTGGCTTTGGATTTTTGTAGCAACAAACAACATTATGTTTGCAACCAGACACAGTTCAGGTAATGCATATCATTATGCATCACTGGTTATGCAGAAAATGTCTGCCAGATTTAATCATTTTTGATGGGCCAATATACACATTTAGTCCTGTGATGGAGTTATATACTCATTTAGTCTTGCGATGGGGCTATACACCCATTCAGCTGTATGATGCAGATGTGTCTGTGATGGTGTTTTATATCCATCAAGCTGTGTGATGGGGATATATTATTTATTTATTTATCCTTTGTTAACTGGGTTAGTCCCACAAGGTTAGTAGCCTCTTTTCAAAGGAGACCTGAAGTGGTATTGTTAGTATTACAGAAAATTTGGCCAGGGCATTGGGGAACTTCCTCTACTTTTTTCAATAGGTCCTGTGGGACCTTTTACATCCATCTGAGCTATCACCAACTCAAGCAGATGGGTCCTTGGTTTAATGTCTCATCCAAAGGACAAGACTCTCAGGAGTAGAGCAACCCCTTTATGTTCTCTCTGTTTTTTCCTTTATACACACACACACACACACACACATATATATATATATATATATATATATATATATATATATATATATATATATATATATATATATATATATATATATATATATATATATATATATATATATATATATATATATATATATATATATATAGAGAGAGAGAGAGAGTAATAGGTATATATACATATATATGTATACATACATAAACAAACAGATACACACACACACACACACACACACACACACACACACACACACACACACACACACACACACACACACACATAGATATATATATATATATATATATATATATATATATATATGGGTCTATGTTATAATATCAACAAAACACGTTATCGAATCCGGATTTCACATACACACATTATCGAAACTACCAATTATCAAAAGTGTAGATGAACGAAACTCGTATGATTGACAAGCACATCAACCTATAACAGACTTACATAGACTAACTCAAGTAAGTGGAAGGTACGACGATGTACTACGTACCAAATTCAAAAATGGTGACTGTAGAGGAACTACCTCCCAGGGGCAGCCATGGTGGTGCAGCGGTTAGCGTTGCCGCCTCACAGCAAGAGGTTCTCCAGTTTGATTCTCGGCTGGGGTGCCTTCTGTATGGAGTCTGCATGTCCTCCCTGTGGTCGCGTGCGTTTCCTCCGGATGCTCCGGTTTCCTCCCACATCCCAAAGACATGCAGTAGGTGGATTGGTCTCTAAATTGGCCCTAGATGTGAGTGTGTGCCTTCTGTTGAAGGTTGGGCACTGGGCTGGCAACTCGACACTGTAAAACTCCACTGCCAATCATGAGTGGACAGATGATCTGCTGTGGCAACCCCTAACCGGGAAAAGCCGAAAGAAGTGGAAGAAGAGGAACTACCTCCCAGAGTGCTAGGACAGGTGTACAGCACGAGTGTGTCAAAGAAAGGTAAAAAGCTATTAATTATAGATGGGTACACATACAACCTGGAGAAGTCCACTAAGTGTAAAAATTACCAGTGTTGTACCCGAAAGTTAATTCACAAATGTAAAGGTCGAACAATAACTGTCTGTGTCACATCTGATGAAGAACTATTACAATCTATTACTCATGATCATTCAGGGGATCCAGTACAAGTAGAAAAATATGTTGTATTTCATAATTTAAAACAAAGGGCAACACTTTCTCAGGACTCCCTTTGCGTCACTGTGGATGATGCCACAGCGTCGTGCTCGTTAGAATACGCACCTAGTCTACCAAGTAGACATGCGTTACTACAGGATGTCAACAGGTCTCGACGAAAATGTAGAGGAAAAACATTGAAAAGTGATCTAACACTGTCTAATTTAAATGTTTTGGATTGGCAGTTAAAGGAAGGCACGTTCATTCACAAACGAGTAAGCGATAATAGTAATGACACTATTGTAAATGTCTTTACCAGTAAAAAAGGGTTACATGATTTAGCTGTTTCTCAAATTTGGTTGATGGACGGTACTTATTTTGTTAGAGGGACTGCTTGTCGTTAGTTGTACAGTATACGTGCAATAATAAAGTGTGGAGCTTATTTAAAAATTGTGCCATTGGTGTACTGTCTCATGAGCAAAAAGAGTTTAAAATCGTACAATCTAATGTGGCACTCCATAGTTATTCAGTTACTTACATTTTGTGTGACTTTGAGGTTGCTGCAGTAAAAAGTATTAAAATAAATGTCTCTAATGTCACTTGCAAAAGATGTTTCTTCCATTTTGGAAGAAATCTGTGGTGAAAGGTACAAAACTTAGGTTTGGGTGCATTATATAATAGCAATATATCATTCCAACTGTCGATGAAGAAATTAGCTGCCTTAGCGTTTTTGCAGGAGACAGATGTTACATCTATGTTTCTGGAGCTGAAGAATAGTTTCCCTATCGAAGGTAAAGAATTGTTAAGTATTATGAGGAGTGGTATGTTTTGGGGAAGCCGAGATCTTTTGCTACTAGATCTAGTACACAAATCAGGTTTCTGCCATTATTTGCTATTATGTTTTGGAATATCTCGGCACTGAATTAATTGCTTTTACTAAGAACACAAAATGCAGTTGAAGCATGGCACTGACGCCTAAAGTGTCTGACGGGGAAGCATGTCTCAGATCTTCACAGTATAATGTCCGCTATAACCAGGGAAAAGAATAGAATTGACGAAATATGTTTAAGGATGTCTGTAGCCTGCCCACCTTCTCCTAAAAAGCGGGCTTTATTGCGTCATCAAAAACAATTTGAAACTATGTTTTCTCACAAAGATGAGTATTCTAATATTGATTACATTTGCGCTATTGCACATTTGTTAAAGATGTAAAGTGCAGGTTTTCTTTACAGATGGATGTGCGACTTATGTGTATTACATTTCCTTTTGTATGTTTTTTGTGAAGGATCTTTTATCACTGTTCGCACACATGATTTAAGTAGGATTTCAGTTGGATTACAAGTGTGGTAGAACTACTCAGTTTGATTATAAGAGTGGAAGCACTACAGTGGTTCTCTCACATTCGCTGCGGTTAAATTTGATGTTGTGTACTTCGCTGTTGATAATTGGTAGTTTCAATAATGTTTGTATGTGAAATCCGGATTCAATAACATGTTTTTTTGATATTATAACATAGACCCATATATATATATATATATATATATATATATATATGGAGAGAGAGAGTAATAGGTATATACATATATATGTATACATACATAAAAAAACACACACACACACACACACACACATACACAAACACACACAAAAAACACGCACACATATAACATGTTGGATAGCTATCTGGTTCACTTATAGGACCCAGTAGGTTAGAATCAGTGAGGCCACCTCCACAGAGACCATTCACCACTGGAGTCCCCTAGGGCTCTGTGCTAGGCCCACTCCTCTCCTTTGGCATCTACTGCTTGGATGTCAAAGCAAACATCAAAGGCCTCTGGCTAAACAAGTTAGCAGATGATTGTAAACTGGGAGCAGTCACTGAGTCCTCCCAGGTTGACAAAACCCTTCAAGAAGGTCTAACACAGACAAATGTTTGGTGCCAAAGTCATGGCTGAAAGCTCAATACCAAGAAATGCATTATAGTACCTTTTGGGAAGTTGGCCACCTCGGGTAACTATGTCATCAATAAAACACCCCTAAAAGTTGATTCATTAGTCAGGGATCTGGGAACTCTTGTAGATAGTAACCTAGCTTTGGACCAGTATGTGTCCAAGGTAGTAAGAAAATCCTTTTATGTTATGCAATCTATAAGCAAGGGTATGGCATCTAGGCCCAGAGAGGTCATCATACCAGTGTACTCAGCCCTCATCAGACCAATCATAGAGTATAAAGTCTCCTTCAGTATGTATCTGACCAGACACATGCAGCAACTGGAATGTCCACAAGGTTCCTTACAAAAAGAATACATGGAGTAAACACAATGTCCTGCTCTGTCCTGCTCTGCTCACCCCAAAGCCCAGATTCTTTACTCTGTATCATACAGACTGCTGAGAGGTAGTCGTTGTCTGGCATACAAGGCATCCCTGGTCCCTGTTTTGCTGAACCTTTTGAACATCCACAAAACAAACAGCATCAGAACTACTGGATTAAAAGACCTAAATTTTGCTTCCAATATAAATAGGATATGTTGGAGAGATAGATATGTTTCTCAGCAAATTCCCACTCTCTGGAACAGGCTCCCCATCGATTTGAGGCAGAGTTCCTCTCTATACCTATTTAAGAACAATTTAGACCAATGGATGGGTAATCAGAAATTCATCCCTGGTCTGGCGCCTATGTCTCTGATGAACAGAGGCAGTCAGTAAAATAGCCCCGAATAAATCAGATTTGTAAGTCACATTTGGGTTGCATGGCTAGGCTTATAAGGTTCTAGTGGTTGTTAACCTAGTATACACCTATGAACCAATATAGTGTATACACATACATACATACATACACGTGTGTGTGTGTGTGTGTGTGTGTGTGTGTGTGTGTGTGTGTGTGTGTGTGTGTGTGTGTGTGTGTGTGTGTGCATATACATATATAAATATAGATATATATATATATGTATATACATATATATATATATATATATATATATAGTTACAGCATGTACTGTGGAAGAGTCACTTGGTTGACCAACAAATATTCAAGCCCATTTCATCACACATTTCTTTGTCAATAGAGTCTGTCTGGAGGACAGGATTTGTGCCCCTGCAGGACCCATGTTAAAGCTCATTATGGTGATTGTGGGTTTTGTCCCCATGCAGGACCCATGTTAAAACCCATTGCAGTGTTTCAGTGGAACAGACTTCAACATAAAGAGCTCAACTAGCCTCAGTAAGAAACTGAGATGCCTCATAAAATCCTCCAAAGCTAGTTATGAAAATAAAATTGCCAAAGATTCCAAAGACAACCACAAAGCATTCTATAACTATGTCAAGAATCTAAATGGCAATGCTCAGATCTGCTCTGAGCTAAAACAGAATGGCAATAAATATACTGATCCAAAGGATATTGCCAATATCCTGGCAGATCGATTCAGTGCCAACTTCACCCCCCTCTCACCCCCTAAATGGCCCATCTCAATACCGGAAGATTGCCAAATTCCAGTAATAACGGCCACACAGGTACAAAACGCACTTTCTAAAGCCAAGAATACAGCATCCATGGGACCAGATGACATCCCGCGCTGTGTACTACATGAACTACAATATGAACTGGCACCTCACCTAAGTGTCATGTTTAATCATAGCCTCACCTCAGATTTCGTGCCCACTGAGTGGCGAGAGCTACAGTTATCCCAATCCACAAGGGGGATCCACCTTGGATCCCGGAAACTACCGTCCCATCAGTCTGACAAGCCTTATCTGCAAGGCCATGGAGCGTATTATCATGGAACTTATAAACAAAGACATTGGCAACCTTCAAACACTGGACCCCACCCAGTTTGGGTTTGTGAAGGGCCGATCTTGTCTCCTGAACCTGATTGACTTCTTTGAATCAGTCTCCAGAGCCATGGACAATGGTAAGGTGGTCCACACAGCCTATCTAGACCTTGCCAAGGCCTTTGACACCATCCCCCACTCTGGAATCATAGATAAACTTACTAAGTTGGGTATTAATCCCTTTGTCACCCAATGGGTTGCTAAATGGCTTACTGATAGAACCCACACTGTAAAAGTAGCCGACTCCAAATCCAGCTCCAGACAAGTGACAAGTGGAGTACCTCAGGGTTCAGTCCTGGGGCCGCTCTTGTTTGGCATCTACTTCTCTGAAGTACAGGTCAACACTAAGGGACTCTGGCTAACAAAGTTTGCAGATGACTGCAAACTGGGAGCCATTATTGAATCCCCAAATGATGTGGATACTCTACAAAAGGGCCTTACAGAAACAGATGCTTGGTGCCAGAGCCATGGGCTCAAGCTCAATGCCAAGAAATGTATTGTTATCCCTTTGGGAAAAACATGTATCCATGAATTACCATATAGGTGGCAGTACACTAAACACAGAAAGTGTGATAAGAGACTTAGGGACACAGGTGGACAGTGGTCTCACCTTCGATAACCACATCGCCACAACAGTCAGGAAATCCTTCTATGTGGCACACCTCATCACGAAGGGCTTTTCATCCAGAAAAAGGAGGTCATTGTCCCACTGTACTCATCCCTCATTAGACCCATTATAGAATACAACACCCCATTTGGTATGTACCTCTCAAGACATCTGCAACAACTGGAAAGGCCTCAGAAATACCTCACTAAAAGAATCACAGGCCTAAAGCAGATGCCCTACGCTGACCGCCTTAAAAAACTCCAGCTATACTCTGTCGCATATCGTCTACTCAGAGGCGATCTGCTTAACATACAAGGCCATGTCAAACCCAGAGCTGTTGGACATGCTACACTTAAAGAAATCCCAATCCCTCAGAGCTACACGCCCAGGGATCTAAACCTTGTCATCACAATAAACAAAACATGCTGGAGGGATAGGTTCCTGACCCAGAGACTCCCCAGACTCTGGAATAGATTGCCCATACATGTCAAGCAGAATGCCTCTTTGGACCTCTTCAAGAGGAACCTTGACGATTGGATGGGAGAAAGGAAATTCACCCCAGGGATCACGTCAGTCGCCCTGCTAGACAGGGGTCCAGGAAAGTAAATAATGTGGGAAGAAATAGCCAGGGAATTGTTATGGCTAGGCTTGTATAGGCCCTAGGGCTGATAGCCTAGTACCAACCTATGAACCTATGAACCTATGAAGTGATGATTCAGCTAAACTAAAAGAATCATACACACACACACACACACACACACACACACACACACACACACACACACACACACACACACACATACATATTCAGTGTATTTCATTGTATGTTAGTTGCATCAAACATTTTGTAAACAGTCTTTTTTATCAAAATGCCAGTTCATGGCAGAATGCTGGCACTTGCTTTGGGTGATTGCTACACAGTTGGGAGTTTGGTTTGCCCTATCCCCATTATTTCACAATCTCTGAGTTGGTGTATATAATTTAGGGGTATGGGAGGGGGGCTGGGGGTGCAGTGGAGCTTGCCCCCTTGCATAAAATGTTGTTTTCTGTTTTTTTTATTTAATGAGTTTCAACCATTTGTGCATGTCGACATAGTGAGTTGGTGATGAAGTGAAAGATAATCATATATCTGTGTGTGTGCAGTGAAAAAGATAATCATATATTTGTGTGTGTGTGTGTCTGTGTGTGTGTGTGTGTGTGTGTGTGTGTGTGTGTGTGTGTGTGTGTGTGTGTGTGTGTGTGTGTGTGTGTGTGTGTGTGTGTGTGTGTGTGTGTGTGTGTGTGTGTGTATATATATATATATATATATATATATATATATATATATATATATTTATATTTATATATACATATGGGTTCCATACACTAGATCGAATTTTCACTAATTCGAAATAATGCATGGAATGCTCACTGCAGCGAAAGTGCACTTAATCGAAAGTGCACTTACGCGAAGTTCAGTGCAACGAACGGGTGTTGTACTGAACTTCTGTGCAGTACTCATGGACCTTAGGGTTAGGGCACGGGTCATAGTAAGGGGATAGCACATAGAGCTATCACCTAACCATGACCCGTGCCCTAACCCTAAGGTCCGTGACAACTGCAGCACAGTGTTGGACATAGCAATGTCCTCCACTATGGTGCGATAGTCACAAACCGTAGGGTTAGGGCATGGGTTAGGATAAGAGGATAGCTTTACTAACTATCTCCTTACCCTAACCCGTGCCCTAACCCTAAGGTCCATGACTATCGCACCATAGTGGAGGACATAGCTTGTTTTTTTATGTCCTCCACTGTGCTGCGGTGTTTTCGGTGAAGCGCACTTACGCCAAAGTTCACTTTCATTAAAGTGAACTTTCGCAGAAGTGAGGCTTCCTATTACAAGTTCGAGGTAGTGAACTTTCGTTCTTGTAATAGGAATCCATAGGTTCATAGGTAGGTACTAGGCTATTGGCCCTAGGGCCCATACAAGCCTAGCCAAAAAATGTACCCTGACTTTCGCCACCCAAGAAAATTATTTTCCTGTGCCCCTGTCGAGCAGAGCCACAGAAGTGATCCCTGGGGTGAATTTCCCATTTCCCATCCAATCATCAAGATTTTTCTTGAAGAGTGCTAATGAGGAGCCCTGTTTGACATAGATAGGTAGTCTGTTCCAGAGTATGGGAAGTCTCTGGGACAGGAATCTTTCCCTCCAGCATGTTCTGTTTATTGTGGTGACAAGGTTAAGGTCCCTAGAGCGTGTAGCTCGGAGGGATTGGGATTTCTTTAAGTGGAGCATGTCCAACAGCTCTGGGTTTGACATAGCTTTGTATGTTAGGCAGAGATCGCCCCTGAGTAGGTGATATGCGATGGAGTAAAGCTGTAGTTTTTTTAGACGGTCTGCATAGGGCATCTGTTTGAGGCCAGTAATCCTCTTTGTGAGGTATTTCTGTGGTCTTTCCAGTTGTTTATATATATATAATGTATATCAGCTAGTGCTAATGATCACAACCTTATCTTGATATATCATGGTTAATGTAGAATATTTCCCCAATTATCAAATAATGTAAAGAATATAAAAAGTATTAGTTACAGTTGATGTTAACACACAATTAAGACATAGGAGTCAGAGACTGCATCAGCTTTTATTAAGTCCAAAATATGAGCACTTCCATTATTATTATAAGACTTTCTCAGATCTAAATGTTTTTTGGTACAAAACCAACCCTGCAGATTGGGGGTGAGGGGTTAATAGACAGAGAGAGAAAACTCACCAGTGGAATGGAGTATAGTTGCAGAAATGGCCAATGGGAAATGATATGCAAAGAGGGGAGCTGACTGGGAGCTAGTCACTGAGGGAAAAGATTCAACCAATAGGACAGGCTCACCATAATGACACTCATCTGATAAAATACTTGATTTAAAAAAACATCAGAAGGGAAACTGGAAGATGAAAGGCCCACTGTGTGCAGCCAGTAACAAAATAAGGGAGCTGAATGAGTAAGCCAAGAGATGTGAAGAGTTGAATTTTTTATTTATGTTATTTTATTTATTTTATTTTACATTTGTTAACTGGGTTAGTCTGGCTGAGCTTTTGGCTCATTTTCAGCAGAGACCCGGGGAGAAAAGCTCCTCAGGACTAGAAAACAATTTATTAAATTTAAGTAACATAGTAGTAACAATCAGCTGGGCGGCCACGGTGGTGCAGTGGTTAGCATTGCCGCCTCACAGCAAGAGGTTCTCCGGTTCGATCCTCGGCTGGGGTGCCTTCTGTGCGGAGTCTGCATGTCCTCCCTGTGGTCGCGTGGGTTTCCTCCGGGTGCTCCGGTTTCCTCCCACATCCCAAAGACATGCTGCAGGTGGATTGGGCATTCTAAATTGGCCCTAGGTGTGCATGTGAGTGTGCCTTCTGTGGAAGGTTGGGCGCCGGGCTGGCAACTCGACACCATAAAACTCCACTGCCATTCAATGTGCGGACAAGGTGATCCGCTGTGGCGACCCCTAACTGGGAAAAGCCGAAAGAAGAAGAAGAAGAAGTAGTAACAATCAGCTATAGGAAATTACAAGAGACCTGGAGAGAAAAAAAGCTCCTCAGGCAATTCAGTTACATAGAGTATTAACAACTGGCAGACAAGTATGTGAGTTGTTACAATGTTTTAAACAATTAGCAGAATAAAATGTGACTAGTTACAATATTATTTAAGCTGCTTAGAGCAAAATGAGTTAATAGTTAGGCAGATGCTTATTTAAAGTGGGTAGGATCTAGTTGTACAGGAGTTAGGAAACAAGAAAGGAAAGTAAGAATGGCTAGTAGGAGATGTAGGGGAGGTAGAGTATAGGAGACAGACTAGACAGGTAGGTTGTTTTGAGACTGTAAGAATTAAGAGTGGTTGGAGATAGATGAAGAGGTAGAAGAGGCAGGGAAATAGAGTTAGAGATACATTGAGTGAGATGGTGAAATAGGTGAAAGGATGGTGGTTTCACGGTGGTTGGCTACAGTGGCAAGACCACTTTGCTTTTAGGTATTTCCTTGTGCTTAATTTGAAACTTTTGCTATGCTGGAAGGATTTTATTTCCAAGGGGAGTTGGTTCCAGGATGTAGCTGGGTTATAGTTATAGAGAAGGCAGCCTATTTTAGTTTTAGGTTTGTAGAGGTCTAATAATTCTTGATTTGAGCTGCGTAGCATCCTAGCAGGGGAATATTTGGGTATGATAGTGGAGAAGCTGGGGCAGAAGGAGGGTAAATAGAGGATAGAGTGGATGATTTGTAGTTGGTATAGTTGGAGCAGCTGTGGGAATTCTAGCCAGTCTAGTTGCTGCAGTGCTAAGCAGTGGTGGGACTTGTAGGTTTGGTTAGCTGCCAATCTGGCGATCTTATTATAGGTAGTTTCAAGCTTGGAAAATAAGTGTAGAATTTAGGTTTGTGAATATGTGGCAGCTGTACAGGAGTGCTGGGAGTAATAAAGCCTTGGAGAGAGTTATTCGGGCAGTGTTAGCTAAGTATTTCTTGCTACGGAAAAGGTGTCCAAGTTTCTAATGAGTTCTTTTTACCGAGTTAGTAATATGGAGATCAAACTTAAGCTGATCATCTATTGTAACATCTAGCAATTTAGTACTAGATTCATGCTGAGATGATAGTGTTGTTGCAGGATAAGATGGTAAATGTACTTTTGAGTGTTGTGATGTTTTTAGGGAGGAAGTGTAAGAGCTTAGTCTTTTTTGGATTAAGTATTAGTTTGTTATCACTAAGCCAAGTCTCATTGGTGTGGAAGGATGCCTGGGTAGTTGAGTGGAGGTCAGTTGGGTTGTCAGCAATGGTTATAACAGCTAAGACATCAGCATATTGCACAAGAGATGACTGGGGACAAGAGGGGTAGAGCAGGTTGGTGAAAATATTAAAGAGTAGTGGTCCAAGTATGGACCCTTGGGGGACTCCCATTTGTACAGTGAGGGGGAGGATAGTGCAGAGAGCCATTTAACTGATTGCTGGCAGGTAGAGAGATAGCTGGAGAACCAGGAGATAGTAGGGGGAGAGAAATGTAAGTTAGTGAGTTTATCTAGAAGGACTGGGTGAGAGACAGTGTCAAAGGCTTTAGAAAGTTCAAGGAATAGGCATGAGACAAGTTTATTGTTATCACGAACTAGGGAGACTATGTTGATGAATGATATGAGTGCAATAGTTGTACTATGCTTGGGACGGAAACCATGCTGTGTGGGTGAGAGAAGGTTTACCTGGTGAAGGTAATGCATTACCTGCTTGTAAATGCATTTCTCTAGGATTTTTGAGAGTGGAGAGAGTATGGCAATCGGTCTAAAGTTGGATATGTCTGAGGAGTTGCCCCCTTTGTGAATGGGTAGAGTAAAGAAATTATTCCATACAGTGGGGACATAGGATTCTGAAATGGATCACTTGATTAAGATGGATACAGGATAGGCAAGAGGTTCAGAGGCAATCTGCAGGAAGTAAGAGGGTAGCTTGTCAACAGATGGGAAGCAAGGTTCAAGTTTAGATAGTAATGACTTTACATAGTTAGTTGATACTGCTTTTAGAGAGAAGGAGTAAGGAGGGTTTGGAAGAGGTACAGAGTTTGTGGGGGTGCTAGTGTTGTTTCTGGGGGGGGAGAATTTATTATGGAGGTTATTGAGTTTATAAAATGATTGTTAAATTTGTTGGCTATGTCTTCAGGTGTTGCACTGGGACATGGGTTAGGAGAGGAAGGGTTTCCTGGATGAAGAGTCTGTTTAATAGAGCTCCAGAATTTCTTTGGGTCTGATTTAAGAGTAGAGGGAGGATTGGCATAGAAGTTTATTTTGTCATAATGAATGATTTTTTTAAATTTTATTTCTGAGTTCTTTATATTTCTGAAGAAGAGAAGGGGTCCTAGTTTTAGTCCACATTTTCCACATCCTATCTCGGTCTTTCATGAGGGTTCTGGTAGATTTAGTGAGCCAGGGCGCAGTATTAGATTTGATTCTAATTGTGCAAAGAGGAGCAAGGGAGTTAAGAATGTTAAGGAATGTAGTGTTGAAGGAGTGGACAGATTCATCTAAAGGAAGAGGGGTGAGGTAAGACCAGTTAATTTTGGAGAGTTGGTGAATAAAGGAGTTAGGACAGAAATGAGAAAGTGAGCGGGTGGTAATACATTTGTTAGGTTTGATAAGGTGGGAGCATGTCTGATAACTGTTATAGGGCAGTGGTCGCTGAGGGCATTTGGAAGGGTTTGGGAGTTATGATAGTTTTGAGGGTGGGAGACCAATATCCAGTCAAGAAGAGAGCTAGGTAGGTGAGCTTTATTAATGTAGGTTGGGGTTGTGATTAACTGCTCAAACCCATGTATGTTTATACAGGAAGTAGTGTTGGGAGCTTGTATTGTAAGCCAATCAATATTTACATCTCCCAGTATAATTATTTCATTGTGGATGGTATGTGAGAGGTGAGATGGGATGTTCTCAAGTATGTTAATATTATCACCAGGGGGAATATAGATTGCTGTGACAGTTATTGTGTTGAAACTGTTAAGTCTGAAGTTCATCAGTAGGAGTTCAGCTGGTGAGAAGGAGGGTAAGTCTAGTGTGGGACTGATTTGGGAGAGACAATTGGAGTAGAGTATGTAGACTCCTCTTCCTTTTCTTTTAGGTCGATCTAATCTAAGGATATTATAGCCAGGAGGGATGGTTTCACTGTCCAGATGGTGTGGTTTTAACCATGTTTCAGTCAGGGTAACTATGTCAGGAGTATAGTTAGCTATTCAAGCATGGAGTTCTTGAACTTTATTTACAAGGCTCCTGACGTTGATAGAGCAGATTTGTACTTGTTTTTGTGGGTTGGAGGGTTTGGCAGGTTTAGATACAGGGGGGTTATTGTTCAGGGTAGTGTCTGTAGGGCCTGGGTTAGGATGAATGTCACCAGATAGAAGTAGAGGTTTGTAGTGGGAGTTTAATTTGAGTAAGTATATTTTGTTTTGTTTTTTTGTTTTAAAGGGGAGGGGAGATATTTTTATTTTAGGAATGGGAGTGGTGGGGGGAAGGATGGAGGGACAAATTAGTAGATAGGGTTGTGGTGTAGTACTTGAGTTAAGAGTGGTGTTTGAGGGATGGAAACAGGGAGTAGGTAACTGTGAGTGATAGGATGTGAGGTGATAGAGTATAAGGACTAGAGAAGGTAAGAGTATAGTTTGAGTTGTAAGAGACATGTCACTTTATGGGATGCAGAACAGAGGATGAGAGGAAGGGGTGGGAGTAAGGTATAGTAGTCTTTGATAGTGGATAGTAGGTAAGTGTGGGGAGGAGCAAAGAAGGGAGGTAGTATGAGAACAGGAAGTAGAGGGGTGGGGGATTTGGGAGGAAGTGGGGGTGGTTGTATGGATAGGTATAAAGGCAATGATATGTGTGAGGAGAGCGAAGTGAGCAAAGCGAACGGAGTGGGACTACACCTTCCAGATAGAACTTAGCTAAAAACAACTATCAGCTAGTCCAGGGACACTTACTAGAGATGCTACACCTGGAGGGCTTTCACCTGCAATTAGAGCAAATATGGCATCCAGGGTTTTTAAAACCTTTGGTGTGTTGTACCTGAACAATCACTTGGGGTGTGGGGTGTGGGGGGTGGGGGAAGGGAGGGAAACCATCAATTGGAATTTAAAGTAGTAGGGGAGAAGCCAAGGCACTCTGCTAAACCTAGCTAACTATCAAAGGACAGCCAAGGAAATAAGGTAAACATACAGGCACCCATGTTCAAGGACTGGAAGGTTTCTCCAAGAAAAACTATGTGTAGGAATACACCACAGGTGGAAGTTGTATGCTGCTTGCTAGTCTGCAATAGCAGATTTTATTCTCTTTTATATTTGTATTCCCCTTTGCTCATTGTTTGCTGCACACAATGTAGCTAAAGATAAAAGCAGCTGGAGACTTTGCACCTCTTTTTGGTGTTTAGTGAAGAACAAGTATTGAGGAGGAGGGACTGAAGGCTATGACTATTGAGAGGGGCTAAATACCTTAACATACAACAAATTATCAACAGTGAATTTCATGTTATAAAAAGCTTAATGCCTGTATCTGTTAAGTGGTGCAAAAAGAGTCATACAAACCCATGAAAATCAACATAAGTTGCAAGACAAATGGAATGCATAAAAGTAAGTTTAAACTATATCATATCCAGAGTAGCAGTATTTCAGGAAAGAATATGTAACACAAAATGCTTTTGTCTCTATCAGATATTACATTTCTATTTATGCAAGTAGTAGGCATAGGGCATTTTATGTATATTCATTAATGTATGAGTAAATAACCAGTAAGAACCTTAATCCCATTGCACTAGTTTCAAAAGCACATGTCCAAGCATAATAGCCCCAAATGAAGAACAGTAAGACTGCCACTGTAATAGTTGATTTCAGTGGTCTGGGTTGAGCTAAGTGAAGAAAAGCCTTGGAAAATAGTTGCTCCCTTCTCCATCATAAAAGTAGTGTGCTTTAAAGTTAGGGAATCTATTCTGTAAACTTAATGGGTGAAGGTCAGCAGGCCCATGACTAAAGAACCTTATGCCGAACAAGTTTTGTGGTTGACTAGCTAGAAGAGCTCAGATGAAGAAAACTGTGGAGAGAAATGGCAGTGATATTACAGGAGGGTGGCCATGGTGGTGCAGCGGTTAGCGTTGGTGCCTCACAGCAAGAGGTTCTCCAGTTCGATTCTCGGCTGCATGTCCTCCCTGTGGTTGTGTGGGTTTCCTCCGGTTGCTCCAGTTTCCTCCCACATCCCAAAGACATGCAGTAGATGGATTGGACACTCTAAATTGGCCCTAGGTGTGAGTGTGTGCCTTCTGTGGAAGGTTGGGTGCTGGGCTGGCAACTCAATACCGTAAAACTCCACTGCCAATCATGAGCGGACAGATGATCCGCTGTGGCGACCCCTAACTGGGAAAAAGCAGAAAGAAGAAGAAGAAGAAGAAAGATTACATGTACCATATTGCTCTTCTTTGTATTGATGAAATACGTATCTGATGTCCTGGAGAAGAGCAGGGATGGAGCACCTATTTTGAAAATCTTTCCAGATTTGTCTGGGAAAGTTCAGAAACACAGATTTTGAAGAAATGCCCCCCCCCCCCCACAAAAAAAAATATGGGAGTGGAAGGGGAGGAAGAGGTATTCTTTGTGCTATTAAATCTTCTGTGGGTACCCATTGACCAAGAATAGTTGGTACTTGACATGTCAGATCCTGGGATAACAATGATTATTCTGTGGAGATCTAGTGATACAGGAACACTGTTAACACAAGCATTATCCAGGTCAGTGAAAAACATAATGTCTCAGCAATCTGAGGTTAAGGATTCCCTGACAGAGATTATGATGTCCAAAATATGAGCATTTCTATTGTTATTACAAGACATCCAAGCACATTTTCCACTGGAGTTTTATTTTATCAATGTTTACATTTGTGCTGCAATTGTATTTCTGTTCTGTTTTTTTTCTGATAGAATCAAAGATGGAGAATTTGAATTTCACAAAGAATTTGCAAGTCTCGCTGCATTTTGCAAGGGGCTATTGTAGCCCTTGTTTTTAATTGCATAGATTTGCTGGGCTATCCTCTGTTTTAGGGAATGGATAGTTTTGCTAATACAGATGCTCTTACATTTCATGCAGTTGGACCTGTATACAAGTGGTTCTGTGTTGTAGTTGTGTCAAGCTTTGCTCCAGTGGATTTTCTTTGAGAAAGGGTCCATACACTGGTCCCTTCCAATCATAAACTGACAGTAGTAACAAAATGGGATGCCACATGGGAAAATACCAGTAAAGGGTGGTGGATGTTCCATTAGCTGGTTATCGAGCTACCATCTTAAGTTTTAAATGAATTTATAGAGAGACAAGGGGGTCCTCTTTTAAAACTATTGATTTTTTTTTGTTTTTTTAATATGATTTTCCCATTTATATTTTATTATTGTTTTGATGTTTGTGCTGTCCTTGGAGCATATTAGGATAATGCTTCCTCTTCTGTCTTCCTGTATTGGGCAGTCCTGAGGATGGTCTATAGCAGTTGGTATAGGTTGACTGTGCTCATTTCCTTTAAGTTGGAGTTCAGTGGTTCTTCCTTTTTTTCTGATATCCTGAATAATGTCCAGTATGTCACTGATGAACATATCATCATATCCCCTTTCCAAGATCCTTCTTTGGGGGTCATCCTGGTTCTTGAGGGT